>NC_139461.1:53682500-53782500 GCF_057233095.1 Heloderma suspectum
TAACTAATTACATATCTAATAAAATGGGATATCTGGTCTAATTGAAGTGGGAGAATTTAACCATAGAAAAATAAGGGTAAGTAAATAGCAATAAAATAGCAATGCTCTTCATTAGTATGATATAGTACAATTGAGATTTCCCCCTTTAAATGTCTCTCTGAAGCTACTCTCCATTACTGCCAACAACCAAGTTAAAGTCTCCCACCCATTTTTTAAAAGAAATAAGGCTGCAATTTACAATCAGATTGGCCCAATCAAGGCTAGGGGGATGTACTTGGACTACTGAGAGTCCTTGCTGGAGGTTGGTTGTGGACTACACTCTAAGGGCTGTATCCAAGTATGTCCGTGTGCCAGCGGAACCTACCGCTAGCGCATCAGGGACCTGGTAATTCTAAAATCAACCCAAAATGAGCAGAAACTCTAGTTTCTGGAACAGGGCAGGTGAATGGAGCTTGCAGAAGGAAATTCCACTGACCTGTCCCAAGCCAAGAACAAGTGTTTCCAGGGTTGATTTTTGAACCGCTAGCTCCCTGTTGTGTGAGCAGTGGGTCTGGTTTGCACAATAGATTGAGTGGGAGTGCTGGTTACTGCCGTCTGGCTGCTATCCTATATCTTATATTTCCTGGGTGTAATCCCTATTAAACTCAATGGCACTTATTTCTGAGCAGACATGTATAGCATTGCACTGTAAGGTTGCCATCCTACGCACACTAACTTGACAGTAAGCCCCACTAAACTCAGTGGATTGGATACAGATTTAGTCATACTTTCAAGTAGATCCATTTAAATCAATGGAAGATAAGGTGGCCATTGACTTCAGTGGGTCTACTCTAAGTATAACTTAATCCAGATCTAACCCAAAGGGTCATAACGCCAATTAAACATGAATAGTATTAAGTTATATATGTGTTAGAACAGCTGCACAGAAAAGTAGTGTTTTTTATTGAATTAAAACACAGAATTATAATTTAGTAGAGAAAGAAATTGTTAGGTGTGTGCTGTCTTTGGAATAAAAAGGTAAAGGTGTCCCCAACCAGTCATGTCCGACTCTAGGGGGTGGTACTCATCTCCATTTCTAAGCCAAAGAGCCAGCACTGTCTGAAGATGCTTCCGTGGTCATGTGGCCGGCATGACTGAACACCGAGGTGCACGGAACGCTGTTACCTTTCCCGCCGAAGCGCTACCTATTTATCTACTTGCAATTTCTTGCTTTTGAACTGCTAGGTTGGCAGGAGCTGGGACTGAAGACGGGAGCTCACTCCGTCACGCAGCACTCGGGTCTCGAACTGCTGTTCTGCCGACCTTCCAGTCTGCAGTTCAGCGTCTTAACCACTAAGTCACTGCGGCCCCCGTCTTTGGAATATCTATGTACAATTCAAGAATAGACACAAAGAATTCCTTGTTACACTTCAAATAGGAGATATAGGCAGTTTGTTACAGCAAACTACTGAAAAGCAATGCCCATGAAATGTTTAACAGGCCAGCAAACTATAGAAAAGGAATTTTAAGAGGCTGCATGTAGAGAAAAATAAGATTGGTAGAGCAAAAAACAACAATTCTCTTTAAAGGATGGTAGGCTTAAAGCACCCTCTAGGATCAGTGTATGTGTAAGAGGATAAGAGTGATAACCCTAGGCTCTACAGGATAGATGTGTATTAGTTACATGGAAGTACTAATTGAGTGGGCATGAATGGTGCTTAAATCATCAATATCCAGGTGCTTAGCATTACTTAGGATAAAGCAATTAGAACTCAGAGGAAGAGACTATCAGATTTAACAAGGCAACCATTTAATGTTTGTCACAGAATCTTTATTTTAATTTAATGGCAAACTAAAATATATTGTCAGGGATAGTTTTTAGAAACAAGTTGTGAAGGCCTTTGTTTTAAAAAATCTGTATTTAGCAAAACACATACACAATCGTATTGGATAGACTGTTAGAAAATATGTATGACAACGGTTTTAAATTCTAGCATCAGCCACTGAAATGTATGTATTTTGCTACCAGAATAAGATGGGATGATAGTCTATTGGATAATACAGTATTCTTATTTATAATAATAAATAAAATAAATAATATCTTTCTCCTGGTTTTCACATAATGTACTGCAGTGTGCATCTGAACATCTATATCAAATGGCCAGGCATCTTAAAAATTAACTGATCAGTGACTGAACAAAGTATCAAAGCCTATTTACCAGTACAACACAGTTAACCAAGGAGTGTGAAAAAGAAGTTAATGCAACACTAATGATAATCTATTCTCCAAATGTTTTAGATGAAATATAAAACAATCAGTTAGGGTGCAATCCTATGGGGCTCAGAGGCTTCCAATTATCCAGTACAGGACAGGAGCAGTGGCAGAGGAGATTTCACCTTCTTGTCCTCCTGCTCAGCATTTTTTTTTGCTAGACAGGCTTTTTTGCCTGTCTAGCCGGGGTGCTTCGGAAGGGGAGGGGAGGAGGCTGGAGATGAAGATCTTGGGGTTATGGTGGACAGCTCAATTAACATGTCAACCCAGCGTGCAGCCGCTGTAAAAAAAAGGCAAACTCCATGTTAGGCATAATTAGAAAGGGATTGAGGAGGGTCCACTGTTGCCAGGTATGCTGTCTCCCGGGAGGACGGATTAGAGACGTGACTGAAGGGTTGCCTGCACTCATAAAGCCCATTGACAGGTATCCCTTTCTTCTCATCCATGTGGGAACAAACGATACCGCCAAGTGGAGCTACAAAGAAATCACGTCAGACTTTGAAGCTTTGGGAAGGAAACTCAAGAACTTTGGGGCTCAGGTAGTTTTCTCATCCATCCTTCCAGTAGTTAGAAGAGGGATAGAAAGGGAAAGAAAAATACTCTGGGTGAATGGCTACGAAGGTGGTGCCGATGAGAGAGATTTGAATTCTGGGACCACGGGCTATACTTCCTGGAAGATGGACTGTTGTCAAGGGACGGGTTGCACCTCACAAAGGCTGGGAAGAATGTGTTTGGCCACAGCATGAAGAACTTCATCAGGAGGGCTTTAAACTGAATCCTACGAGGGAGACGTAAAGTTGGGGATAACAATGGACGAAGGCTCATGCATTGCAACGGACACAGCAACAGCTCTGATAGGGCCAATAATAGTCTTCAGACACATGTAGGAAGAAAGCCAGACTATAAAGCACATGGTCTTCGATGTCTATATACTAATGCCGAGTATGGGAAACAAACAGAATGAACTTGAACTCTTAATACAGGAGGGAAATTATGGTCTGATAGGTGTAACTGAGAGACTTGGTGGGATGAGTCTCATGACTGGAATACAGTAATTGAAGGATATAACTTGTTCAAAAAGAACAGGAGGAACAGAAAGGGAGGTGCAGTTGCACTATATGTTAAAAATACATATCTCTGCACAGAAATACAGGAGGATGAGCTTGATAGCTCCAACGAGCATCTGGGTTAAAATAAATGGAGCAAAGAATAAAAGGAATCTGGTGGTCAGAGTCTACTACCGGCCACCCAATCAAGGAGAAGACAAGTATGAAACTTTTGAAAAACAAATAGCCAACGTTTCAAGGAAGATTGATGTAGTAGTAATGGGGGACTTCAATTTCCCTGATATTTGTTGGGAGACAAATTCTGCAAAACATGGCCCCTCCAGGAAATTCCTCACTTGTGTGGCAGATAACTTCCTCCTACAGAAAGTAGAGGAAGGAACTAGAGAATTGGCTATCTTTGACTTGATCCTAACCAACAGAGATGACTTAGTGGATAAAGTAGCAGTTACAGGAACTCTGGGGGAAAGCGACCATGTTATACTTGAGTTCTTGGTTCTAAAGGAAGCAAAAGCCGAGTGTAGCCAACGCATACCCTGGATTTTAGGAAAGCTGATTTTAATAAACTCAGAACAATGATAAGTAAGATCCCATGGCAAGCAACTCTAACGAGAAAAGGAGTCCAAGATGGGTGGGAGTTTTCAAAAAAGGAAATTCTCAGGACACAATTACAAACAATTCCAACAAGAAGAAAAGGTGGAAGACAACAGAAGAAGCCAGTGTGGCTTCACAAAAAGCTTAGAGATGACCTGAAAACAAAAAAAGTACACATATAGGAAGTGGAAGGCCAAGCAACAAAGGAAGAGTACAGGCAGGTAGCACAGAATTGCAGGGATGGCGTCAGGAAGGCTAAAGCTGAGAACGAGCTGAGGTTAGTAAGGGATGCTAAAAGCAACAAAAAGGCTTTCTTCAGATACCTGCATAGTAAAAGACAGAGGAAAGGAATGGTGGTTCAGCTATTAAATAAGGATGGCAAAATGATAAGAAATGACAAAGAAAAAGCAGAAGTGCTCAATTCCTAATTTGGCTAAGTCTTCTCCCAAAAGAGGGTCTATAAGCCCCCTGGCAAAGGAGAAGTACAGGCTGAAGGGGCAGGATTGCAGCTTGAGATCGATAGGCATATGGTCAAGAAACACCTAATTACTTTGAATGAGTTCAAATCTCCAGGGCCAGATGAACTACACCCTAGAGTCATAAAGGAACTGGCAGAAGAAATCTCAGAACCACTGTCTATTATCTTTGAGAAATCAGGGAGGACGGGTAAAGTGCCAGATTGACTGGAGGAGGGCTAATGTTGTTCCTGTCTTCAAAAAGGGTAAAAAGGAGGAACCTGGGAACTACAGAACAGTCAGTCTGACATCAATCCCTGGGAAAATTCTGGAGCAGATGATAAAGCAATCCATCTGTAAGCACCTTGAAAACAATGCAGTGATTACTCGAAGCCAACATGGATTTGGCAAGAACAAATCCTGCCAGACTAATCTGATCTCATTTTTTGATCAAATAACCTCCCTTGTGGACTGTGGGAATGCTGTGGACATCATATACCTCGACTTCAGCAAAGCTTTCGACAAAGTGCCCCATGATATCCTGATGAGCAATCTAGTTCGAAGTGGGCTAGATGAAACAACGATCCGGTGGATCCACAGTTGGCTACAGAATCAGACTCAAAGAGTGCTTATCAATGGGATCTTCTCAAACTGGGGAGAGGTAACGAGTGGGGTACCTCAGGGCTCAGTCCTGGGCCCAGTGCTCTTCAACATTTTTATGAATGACTTGGAGGAGGAGGTGCAGGGAATGCTGATCACATTTGCAGATGATACAAAATTGGGTGGGATAGCTAATACCTTGGAACACAGAAACCAAATTAAAAATGATCTTGATAGACTGGAGCGCTGGGCAGAAAACAACAGAATGAAATTTAATAGGGATAAATGCCAAGTTCTGCACCTAGGAAAAAGAAACCAAAGCACAGCTATAAGACGGGGGATATGTGGCTCAACAACACTACAAGTGAGAAGGATCTCTTGATCATCCCAGACTGCAGGACAGGGAATAATGGGCTCAAGTTACAGGAAGCCAGTTTCCAGCTGAAAATTAGGAAAAACTGATCGTTAGAGCAACGACAATGGAACCAATTACCTAGGGAGGTAGTGGGCTCTCCTACATTGGAGGCATTCAAGATGAGGCTGGACAGCCACCTGTCAGGGATGCTCTGACTTGGATTCCTGCATTGAGCAGGGGCTGGACTAGATGGTCTTGCAGACCCCTTCCAAGCCTACTATTCTATGATTCCATGATCTTGGAATTGTTGTAGATCACAAGCTGAATATGAGCCAACAATGTGATGTGGCTGCAAAAAAGGCCAATGCTATTTTGGGCTGCGTTAACAGAAGCATAGCTTCCACATCTTAGAAAGAACTAGTTCCCCTCTACTCAGCACTGGTTAGGCCTCATCTGGAGTACTGTGTCCAGTTCTGGGCACCACACTTTAAGAAGGATGCAGACAAGCTGGACAGGGTTCAGAGGAGGGCAACAAAGATGATCAGGGGACTGGAAACAAAGCCCTATGAAGGGAGAGTGAAAGAAATGGACATGTTTAGCCTTGAGAAGAGAAGACTGAGGGGAGATATGACAGCACTCTTCACGTATTGAAAGGTTGTCACAGAGAGAAAGGCCAGGATCTCTTCTCGATCATCCCAGAGTTCAGGACACGGAATCATGGGCTCAAGTTACAGGAAGCTAGATTCTGGCTGAATGTCAGGAAAAACTTCCTGACTGAGAGCAATATGACAATGGAACCAATTAACAAGGGAGGTTGTGGGCTCTCCCACACTGGAGGCATTCAAGATGAAGCTGGACAGCCCCCTGTCAGGGATGCTCTGACTTGGATTCCTGCACTGAGCAGGGGGTTGGACTCGAATGTCTTGTAGGCCCCTTCCAACCCAATATTCAATGATTCTATAAAACTGCCAACATCATACTGCCCCTATACAAATCTATGGTGTGACCACACTTGGAATACTGTGTACAGTTCTGGTCACCACACTTAAAAAAAGATATTGTAGAGCTGGAAAAGGTGCAGAAAAGGGCAACTAAAATGCTCAAAGGGCTGGACCATCTCCCCTATGAGAGAAGGTTACAACAGCTGGGATTCTTTAGCTTGGGAAAAAGGGACGGTAAGGTGAGACATGATAGAAGTCTTCAAAATTATGCATGGTGTGGAGAAAGTGGATAGGGAGACATTTTTCTCCCTCTCCTAAATACTAGAACCCGGGGTCATCCTATGAAGAAGACTGGTGGGAGATTCAGGTCAGATACTTCTTCACACACCACATAGTTAAACTATGGAATTCGCTACCACAGGAAGTAGTGATGGCCACCAATTTGGATGGCTTTAAAAGGGGGTTAGACAAATTTCTGGAGGAAAAGGCTATCAATGGCTACTAGTCTTGATGGCTATGTGCTACCTCCAGTATCAGAGGCAGTGAGCCTATGTACACCAGTTGCTGGGGAACATGGGTGGGAGGGTGCTGTTGCACTCATGCCCTGCTTGTGGGTTCCTGATCAACAGCAGGTTGGCCACTGTGTGAACAGAATGCTGGACTAGATGGACCCTTGGTCTGATCCAGCATGGCTCTTATGTTCTTATGTTTGTGAGGTAGAGCATCCAGTGCCCCTTTAAATACCTGCAAAATATAACTGTTCTGTGCTAATGAAAACATCTAATTCTCCAATCATTTATGCAAATACCTAATTGCATGTGAAGAATATGCTCAAAGATAATCTGATGAAAGTCTATGACTATTTGATCATAACTATGAAGAGGAAATATAAAGAACATTATACATTTAAATTCAGAAGCACCATGTATCATGCTTTGAATATATGGTAGAAAAACCCTTGGGAGCAGGCAGCAGGAATTTTACAATATTTTTAAACATTTTAGAAGGTTAAAGAATTACACTAGTTAGAGGATTACAACCAGGATCAGCTCAGAAAGTGGGAGTACAAGTAGATTCTGATTCAACATTTCTCTTTGCATCAAACACAGATATGAACTGGCTGCCCACAGCAAAACAAGATGTTAAAAGTGGGTTAATAACATATGAAGCATATCAGCATTGAGTATATATTAAAAAACTTTTGAGGCGGAGTACTTTTCACTAATGAAAGATTAATATAATCTGCTCTTTTCCTTTCACTTCCACTACTCCATTAAGGGCCATTAGGAACATATATTTTCTGGGTAATAAAGATAGGATGGAGGGGTTATTTAGCATATGGAAGCATGAAATGTCTCAAGATATATCATTACTTTGCATTTATACAGAGAGATTAGCCATATCAGGTGAAAGTGGTATATTCAATTGATATTTCATATATTATTCTACTACATTAATGATCTGAAGATTTGGGCTGGTCCATATTGTCAACAATCAAGAAATAACCTACAAGCGGTGAGGCTTGGCTTGCACACAAAGCTCAACATCTGCATCAACCACCTGCTGCACATATTATGTCATTTCCAGATGGCCATCAATGTTAACTGACCCAATGGCTATGGGCAAATGTTGAATTAAACTTAAAAGCTGAGCAGTTTATGGACTTTGGCCCCATTCCTGACTACTGAAACATCAACACATGCTGCATGCATGCTGCTGCACTCACAGAGCCAGGGAGATGTCTGACAGAGCCAGTCAGCTATTTGGTAAGGGAAATACTGAAAAGCCACACAGGAATTCTGTCAGAGCCCCATTTAACTCATTCTCATCTCCTCAATAGCAGATCAATGCTATAAAGGGCTTTGGAGTGAATTCTCTCGCAACAATGCCAGACATCAGAGGAGGAAAGTGGGGGGTTCTCCTGCTCTTCATCTGTGAGAAACTATCTGCTATGACAGGGCAGCAATGCTGAGACCAAGT
The DNA here is from genome assembly GCF_057233095.1 of Heloderma suspectum. Lineage (NCBI taxonomy): Eukaryota > Metazoa > Chordata > Lepidosauria > Squamata > Helodermatidae > Heloderma > Heloderma suspectum. The sequence goes on from NC_139461.1 coordinate 53,690,741, forward strand.
ACCCCCACAGTTCTGTTAGGTATCCATTTCTGAATTGCAGATTCCACCCCGCTTTTCTGTGACTGGCCTGAGAGTATCTGAGTTGTGCCACAGCCCTAGGATATAACCCTCGGCGAGCAGTGGCTGGCCTAAACAGTTAATTAAATCTGGGCTGTGGGCTAGAGATAACAACTGTAACAAAAAATTACCTGATGTTAGTGAGAAAGCTAAACCTTCTTCAGTAAGGTATTCTGCCAAAGGAAGAGGTATGGAGAGTCTCAAGTAGCAACCTTTCCAACACTCATTCTCTGCTGACAAGCGAGTCAGGGCTTTTATTCTTGTCCCAAAGTTCCAACCCCAGCAAATCAGGGTATGGAGACTGAATAAAAAGACTGTAGTAGAATTCCATAACATGAGGGGTTTCCCTGCCAAATTCAGATGTTTCTGAAGACCACAGACCTGGCCCTCCTACATGCCCCTACAGGTGGCTTTTGCGCACTTGGTAGGCCTGATCTGAGTGGGGAAACCTGTTTCTGCATGCAGACTGGAATCTCTCAAATGTTTTTTTTTATATATTAACAAATGAAGAACGTTGTAGCTATCGAGATAAAATATAGCTTAGTTTTCTGTTAAGTTTAAGATGTAATATATTTGTGCTTATAATGAGAGGAAAATTAACAAGTTTAATACAGGGGCCTTGTATATTTATTACTTGTCTGAATTTATAAAAGAGTGCACCTTTTTAATGTCATTACACAAAAACAAAGGGGAAAACAACTACAAAATGCCACTTTATGCTTTATAATCCAGATAATTTCAAGAAAAGATATTGGCCATCTTGACAGCCAACATAACTGTTATTACTGATTAGAATAAAGATCTACAGAAAAGATGTTATTGCTACTACTGGCTGATAGTATGGACCTTAAACCTGTAATTGTGGACTAATTTTAGTAACTACTCAGAAGTCACAGAGTAAGAAGGTGAGAAATGAAGGCCAGAAACACAAAAATACTATCATATTGTAATTTAAAACTCTTATTGTCAGTAACTAATCTTTACAATGGCATTTCACCTTTTTAGAATAGGGAAAAAAACTGCACAGAAGCCAGGAAGTAATCAGCAGTTTGGGGAAAGGGGGTGGGGCAGGGGAAGGGGAAGGGGGTGTTGCTATCTGAGGAACTCCTGAGCATGGGATTGGGATACCAGGAGGACCACATTTGGCCCCTGGGCCTGAGGTTCCCCACCTCTTGCTTAAATGAATCTATTCTGAACTGCCTAACTACCAAGTATTTCTCAGTAGGATGCAGATCAGGAGTGAAATCCAGAACTGATAATTGTCTAAGATGATATTACTTTTATAGCTCAGTTTTAACCATGATTATTCAGAAGCCCCACTGATTTCAATAAAACTTAGCTGGACAGACCAAATCCCAGGAAACAAGATATTAGCAGACAGACTCTCATTATCATTTGACTGGACCTTTGCCTTTCTTCAGTTATTAACATGGTCCTCCACCTTACTACAAAAACTGTTTTAATTGTGGCAAAGGTTCACAGTAAATCAATTAAGCTGTAAATACCCAGTTCATAGGAATTGATGGCAATACTATCTAAATATAAAGCTAAGGATGCTATTTAAATTTACATACAATTGCTTATTTGAATGACATATTACATTTTTAAAAACTTGGTTAACACGTTTTTGACAAAAGTTTCAATTAATCCAAAATTCTTTAAACACTGGGTTAGCTTCCAATTTTTCCCAGCAGCGAGAGCACTCCATGAGTGGAGTTCTGCTCAGGACACTCCGGCCAGTAGAAAGAGGGAGGAGAGGCAATCTTTGTTGACTCCTCCTCCCTCTGAAGCCCCCAGCACTACTACCCATTATGTTCCAGAGGATCCTCCAAGTCTCTGCAGCAATTTGTGTGTGTGTGTGTGGGGGGGGCATACGGGACTGCAGCAAGAGGGAGCAATTAGCAGAGATGACCTCATCCCCCATTCTGCCAGCAAAAATACTATGCTGCATGAGCCAGGCTTGGATTCAAGCCATTATCTTTCTAATAAATAGCTGGAGAACTGACAGAAATGTATCTACAAATCTTTTGGCAACTAAAATATTAATTCCCTCTGTTTTAACAAAGGAACATTTTTTCTCTTCCGATTTACTTACTGTTTGAACTTTGAGAAAATCCAGTTAAGGAAGATGGACCATTCATGCCAGGCAGAAGAACTGGAGGAAGTCCAGGAAGTCCAGGGTAAGCTGCTGGCAAACTGATTCCATGAAGCGAGCTGCTGTCCATCATGCCTGGCTGCTGTACTGTTAAGCCTAGAACATCTGTAGCCTTCTTTATACGATCCAATTCTTGCTGTGCCATCAGCTGTCTAACAGTTGTAGGTGCTAAGTAGTCTTTTTCCCGGTCTAGCTGACTTCCCACAGTTTCTCGCACTTTTGTAATATGTTGTTTGGAAAAGATATGGTCTCTTATGGACAAACGTGCAGAATATTTCACCCCACACAGAGAACACTCTGGCCTTGATCCATCAGTTGCATTCTGATTGATCATGAATGGCTTCCCTATGTTAATTTTGAATTTCTTTTCTTTTGCTCGAGCATTCTGAAACCAAACCTGAACCACACGTTTGGGCAGGCCAATCTCATTCCCTAGCATTTCGCATTCTTGCATGGTTGGAGTCCGATAGTCACTAAAGCAAGCCTTCAAGACCTTAAGCTGTAGGTTACTCATTTGTGTGCGAAATCGTTTGTGACCTGGCCGGTCACTGTTTTTAGATTTAAAGGGATTGCTTGCTCCAAATGGATTAGGTGAACTTGGATCAGCTATGCTTGATGTTTCACTGCGATCAGCATTATCATCAGGATCATCAGTAATGTAAACACTTTGGTCAAGTTCACTGTCTTTGTCACTGAAATGTATTGACGGGCTAGTCAGGGAGAATAGAAACTTGTCATCGCTGTTCTCCATATTAGGCATGTTTGTGTTTTTTGGCAAATTGTCATTCAGAATATTTTTTGGCTCTTTAGGAGATGATGTGGATTTCACATCTCCTGAACTACCAGTCATACTTTCCATTTCATTATTTCCTTCATCTCCTGTTGTGGCATCACTAATTGCTGTATTAATGGATGAAGTCTCATCAAAGTCAGTTTTAGTCTGATCATACCCGCCATCAAGGGGAGCAGCATTCAGATTCTCTATGTCTTCGCTGCATTCTGCTTTAAAGGAAGAAGGACTTAAAAGATTCTTCGGTGACATTTCTGCAGTTTTACTAACAGGAGTTGAGACAGTAGAAGCCAATTCATTTTCACTGGATAAATCAATCTTTGTTAATGATAATGATGGGTAATCAAAAAACATATATTTTTGTGGACTCTCTCCTCCATCTTCATTGGCTATCAAAGGACTTGGTGGCAAACTATAACCTGCTTGTTTTCCTTCATTCCAGTGTCGAGAGCGGATGTGACTTTCTAAAGCAGACTTTGCTTTAAACAGTGCTCGACAAAAAGGACATCTTTTATGAGACTGGGCTGGACCTACTGCACGGAATTGCCCTTTTCTTTCTCGAGCTCTTGTATTCTGAAACCAGACTTGTACAACCCTCTTTTTGAGACCTACTTCACGTGCAATATGATCTAGCATTTTTCTGGTAGGATTGGAATCTAAAAGGTATTTTTCATAGAGTATTTCTAATTGCTCTGGAGTAATTGTAGTTCTCAATCGCTTATCCCGGTGCTGGTCCTCACCACTGTTTCCTCCCTCTTTTTCACTACAGTTGTTATCTTCCTTATCATCCAGCTTTCGTTTAAGTGAGCCAGGAATTGAAGCAGTGTGGTGAGCTGTGTGAGCTGAGCCTACTTGTGGTGCCATTTGAGCTAAAGAACTATTCAGCAATTGTCCAGTCATCAGAGGGCTATTAGGATCAAATATCATATAGGGCATATCCATAGGCCTTTCTAAAAACTGAGAATGAAGGAATTGGTTTTGGGCTGCTAAGAAATGCATGTGCTGGTGCTCTTGCCAAAGTTCTAGAGTGGGAAAGGCAACTGTACACTGGTCACATTGGTACTGTAATAACTGAGGAGGTAGACTGTTCTGAAGAGAAGTCATTGAGATGGTTAAGGGGCTGGAAGGAACAGGTGTAGTTTGTGATGCAGAAGGTGGCCTGCCTCCTATTTGGGATTGTTTATGTTGCTGTGTTTGAGAAGCTGAGGACTGTGGATCAGAGGAAGTTGTTGGCGTAGACTGCATTGACTTGTTGCCTTGGGAAGAAGTCTCCACTTGCTTAGGCATGGTATCATTTTGCTTTGGCTTTTCTGTTGAGTCAGGTTTAGGAGAGGTTTTTTCAGGTTCAGGTTTGGGTGATGGCATTAAAGGAGTACTGGAACCAGATCCAGAGCTTGCTGTTGTTATAGCAGTACTTTTTGATGCATCAGATGGACCAGAAAGTGTGCAATTCTTGTAAAGTGTTTGATCTGTGGCATCCATTGAATCTTCTGTTTGGCTTTCATCTTGTGCATCATCATCTTCATCTTTATAACATAGCTTTTTCTGATGTGTAATTAAGTCAAAAATTCTAGGAAAAACTACACTACACTTTTTACATTGATATTGCATGTTGCTAGTCCGAATGTACCTCTCGTTGGTTAGCTCCCTCTTCTCATTATCTTTAGTTTCAGCTTGATTCTCATAACTTTTACGAGCCTTCTGTCGTGCATTTTGGAACCATACGACAATAACTCGAGTAGGTAGGTTAAGTACAGTTGAAAGTTGTTCAATTTCATCATCCTTTGGATAAGCGTTTGTGTCAAAAAAATCTTGTAAGACTCTAAGCTGGTAGTCAGTAAATCTAGTTCTAGATGATCTCTTGCTGAAAGCTGAATCAGATTTGTAATGTTCTAAAGAACTTGGCTGTGGTTCAATTCTTATGTCTTCCAAAACTGTTATGGGAGGATTGCTAAAATTGTATGGGGAATCTTTGTTTCTTTGTCGTTCCTTAAAAAGGGTATTTCGAAACCAATGTTTGATAACTTTCTGGGAAAGACCAGACTTCTCAGCCATTTCTTGAATCTGTTCTTCACTTGGTGAATTATTAATATCAAAATATGCCCGCAAGATTTTTAATTGATCGTCTGTGATTCTGGTTCGTGGTCGCTTAAACTGAGAATGGCGTAGGAAATTTGGATCTAAACCTAGCTGTTGCTGACAAAGCTGAGTAAGATCTGCAGACAAAGCATCCATTGGTGGTAGTTGGAGGGCAAGCTGAGGAGGCAATGCAGGGTGTTGCACTGGCTGCATCATGATTGGAGGGAAAAGAGGAAGATCTAATGAAACTGGCAGCTGCACTGGTGGTGGTGCAGAAGGTGGCGGTGGTGGTGGAGGAGGTGGTGGAGGTGGAGGCGGCGGCGGCGGTGGTGTTGGTGGTGGAGCTTGCAGAGGACTAGGGGTTATGCTTTGAATTTTTCCGGAGCTGGATGAAGAAGGTTGTGAAGGAGTTGCAGGTGGAGGAGGTGGAGGCGGAGGGGGTGGCGGTTCTGGAGAAGATGGTGAAATAGGATAAAGTTTGTCATAAGCCTCCCTGTATTGACAGGCAAACTTTTCTAGTGCACCATATGGAAAGAACTGACCATGAACATGTTCTTGATGGCTCTTTAATATAAGGATGTTGGAAAATAATTTACTACATGCTGCACATTCCAATTTGTCTATATTTTCACAATCACCAGTTTTGCTTTTTTTCTGTACTTTCTGTCTATTCTCATTGTATTGTATAACCAACTCAAAGCCAAAGTTTTCCAACAAAGCCTTGGCTGCATTTCCTCTTGCCCCAGAAGCAATTCTAGGTGGTGGGATGGTTGGTTCTGAGGACTTTTGTTTCTTCATGTCTTTGTTTTCTTTCAGTCCTTCACCTTCACTTGTGAACTCTTGCTTTGGTTTTTCTTGTTTCTCAGAAATCTCTTCTGAATCCTTATATGATGGCGTATCCTTCATCATCTGGCACTCTGCACTTACTATACTATTTTGCTCTGTTTTCACCAACTTACTAGTTTGCTGTGGCTTTTGTGACTGAATTTGAGGTGGTGTAACTTGATACTGTTGTGCTTGTTGCTGTAGTATCTGTAGTTGAGTTTGGCCAACATGGTGTTGAGTTTGCATCTGCTGTTTTAGGTCTTCTAGAAGTGACCCTGCCATACCTGCCATTCCAGGCATACCAAATGCAGCAGATCCAGGCAAACCCAGATCAGGACTCAAACTGAACTCTGTCCCAGGAATATAGAATGGAAAAAGAAACTGTGGCTGTTGAAATTGCAACAGCGCTTCTGGTGTCATAGGAAAATGAGGCAAAAATGCTGGGTTTAGGAATTGGGGTTGAAAGAAAGCAGCTTGTTGTTGCAATTCATGCTGGAGTTGCATTTGCAGTTGTGCTGGTGACTGGGGAGGATGATGTGTAGGTTGAGCAGAAACTAATTCAGAAGCTTGCTTTTTATTTAATTCTTTGGCATCTATGTGGGTTTCCTTGCTGTTCACTGCTGGTAAGCTTGTAGGATCTACCATCCCTTGGCTGGGGCTATTAACATTCCCTGCTATACTATTTCCACCCAATGCATTACCGCTTGGTTCTAATTTTGCAGCCCTTGCCTTAGTTTGATGAAGAACAGATCTCATATGGATTTCCAGTGTAGAACTTTGGCTATAAGAAACATTACAAATGCTGCATTTGTAGGGTTTGTTGTCAGTGTTGCTGTTAGCTTCTTGAGGGACAGGACTGGATGCTTCCTGCAACACCTTTTTGAGTTTATGCAAATGAGACACGGAGTTATAATGGACCAAAAGAATGTTCTTTTGAGTGAAAGATTCTTTGCACACTGTGCATTTATATGGGCGAGAAGGATCTAGAAATTTTTCCATAGTAAAATTTGGCCCTTTTCTAAAAGGTAAGGTCCGCTTTGGTTCTGAGCCCATTTCATCTGGAATTGAGCTACTATCGCTTCCTACAGGACTTGCTTTACCTTCCTGGTCCATCTCGTATTCTCTCTCTATATCCTGTTCTAGTGCATGTTCGTCTTGTGCCATACTTTCACTTTCTGCCCAGAGTTCACCATTTACAGGTAAAGATGCACACAACTGCTGAATTTCAGCTTCACTGAGTTCTGGGTGGCCTGCTTCCAAATGTTTTTTTAAAGCCTGGAATGTACGGAAGCTACGGTGGCAAAGGCTACACATGGTAGCAGCCCGAATAGCATGATACTGGGAATGTATTTGAAGCTTCTGCATAGTCTTAAAAGCCAAGCTACAATGGTTACAACGATATTTATAGACATGGCGATCAGAAACAGAAAGCTGCTGCCTCTTCTGTTGCTCATTCAGCTGATCTGGCAGTGATTCGATGATCTTTATATCCTTACTGCTGTTTTTGTTCCATTCTGGCATTTCAGCAGATTCCTTAAGTGGCTTCTGTTCCTCTGTCTTAATTTCCATTCCAGTTTTTGATTCTTCAAGCCCCAGGGTATTCTTCTCATCTGGAGGACTTTCACCTGGTTACAAAAAGAGAGGAAAGAAATTTTATTTAGCTCCTGTAGCATTTGAATATATAGTATATATTGAATATTTAGTGTATATATAAAGCTCTTGGAATGAGCATCGTATATTTTAAAAATTGTGATTACAGTTTTTTTTAATGTAGTTCATGAGCTTGAATTTTAAACATAAGAACCAGACCCTCTACGAGAGGAGTACAGGTGAACCTGCTGCATTGGGCCTAGAGCCAATGGGGCGGGGGAGGTCGGGCTCTGAGATTTCATTTAAAAAAACAACAAGCCTCTAGCTCTTGAAGAATGAGAGATACAAACAAAATGTGCAGGTATAATTCTAACCAGTCACTTTGTGAGAAATAAGCCTGCTCCCGTCTTTCAGTGCTTTGACCCAATGAATGAAATCACAGTGATTGCTGTTTAAGGAAGCCATGCTATGGAGAAAAATCTAGTCACACATGCACTCATTGACACAATTCACATGATCAAAACAAGCCACCGTGGTTTACTTATTTAAGCCACAGTGGCTGGCTTAAATTGGCGGTGCCATTAGCCTAATTACCCACCTGGGCACTGCTTGTCGTGCCATCTGAACCTGGGTGGCATGGCTTGTTGAAGGGGGAAACAACCCTCAAATACTCCATGGCTTGTTTGATTGTATGAACTGGCTTATTCTCTGCAGAAGGGACTTCTTGGTTCATTTTGAAGTCATTTGGGGGGGGTCTTCCTTGGTAGAGAGGTGCATGTTGACCAGAAAAAATAATTTAAAAATCCAGGTTTTTTTTATAACTTTAAGAACTTGTTCCTGAGCTTACTTTTTTTCCTCCTCTCCATCTGTTTTTTCTTGTGTGTTGTGTCTTTTAAATTTTAAGTCAGTATTGTCTTATTTTTTATTCTTCTGTAATCAGCTATGGGAGCCATTTTGGAGTTAAAAATGTTTAAATTAGGGGTGCAGAACACTTTACATGTGTGTGGGGCTGAATTACCACCCACCAAACCCTCCGCAGGCCTGATGACATCGGCAGGTGTGGCTCAGTGACATCATCCCCCACCCCATTTTGCCTTTCTCTGTGCAGAGAGAGGCATGGAGAAGTGACTTGGCTGACACTGGGAAGAGCTGCTCCCCCAGTGCTGGCTAAATAAAATGTATAAAATGGAGAGGAGGAGGATAATGTAAGCCGCCTTGGGTTCCTTGCAAGAGGAAAAAAGGCGGGGTATAAATGCAATAAATAAATAATCAATAATGAATAAGGTGCCTCCTTTGCATGTCTGTTGCCATCCCCATTGGGGCAATGAGAGGTGCACAAAGGATGTCTTGGGCAATGCCAGCCAGTTCCTGATGGGGATGGCAAGGTGCATATAAAAAGACTTAGCCAAGTTGGGCACTTCCTCTGCATGGTTCTCACCTTCTCCATCAGGGACGAGTCGCTGATGGTGGTTGGTGCAGGAAGCCACTTGGCTGGTGCTGAGAAAAGTGGCAACTCTTCCCAGCGCTGGCTGAGTCTCCTGCTGCCTGCATCCCTGCTATTATCTGAGATCATAGAAGCATAGAACAGCAGGGTTGGAAGGGGCCTATTGGACCATCAAGTCCAACCCCCTGCTCAATGCAGAAATCCAAATCAAGGAATCCCTGATAGATGTCTGTCCAGCCTCATCTTGAATGCCTCCAGTGTGAGAGAGCCCACCACCTCCCTAGGGAATTAGCTCCTTTGTCGTATTGCTTTAACGGTCAGGAAGTTTTTCCTGACATTCAGCTGGAATCTGGCTTCCTGTAACTTGAGCCCATTGTTCTGTGTCCTGCACTCTGGGATGATCGAGAAGAGATCCTGGCCCCTCTCTATGATAACCTTTCAAGTACTTGAACAGCACTATCATATCTCCCCTCAGTCTTCTCTTCCCAAGGCTAAACATGCCCAGTTCTTTCAGTTTCTCCTCATAGGGCTTTGATAACAGTGGAGATTCCTCTGGGGGGGGGGTGTCATCTAGCGAGTGGGGCTAGGAGGCGAAGCCCACCCCTGGAGGAACGCAAAGAGGCTCTGTAGGTCAGATGCAGCACCTCCATGGACCAGATTACATTCTGCATCCAGGCTTTAAACAAACAAACAAACAAATAACATATAAATAGTATAGCTGCAAGTGTGCAATAGTGCATTCACACAGGAGCAAAAGGTAGCAGAAAAGGCAAGAGTTCATGCTCTTCCTTAATTTCATGTAATTTTATTTTTATATTTTCTTAGTTTATAAAAATTATCCTGCTATTCCAAATGCAAATAAAGTATCAGTATATAATTATTGCTGGTTGGAGGCATTGCAGTTTAGAGTGTGTGGGTTACAGCAGCCCTACAAAGTAGTGGGGGCAGGGGGTGGGGCTGGGAGAAAGTAGTGTATGATGAACCTGTAGTATACTCAAGTGTTGTTATCCAGTCTCTTGGTGTGTTTAGTTTTTTAAGAAAATGCAGTTGGGGAGAGATCATTAAGTGGACTGTAGCAGCAACATGGGGTGATTAATTGCTTGTTCACCTATGGGGGAAAAACAGGATAACGTGTGGGTGGGATGCTGCTGCATTAAATGGGTATATTCATGTCAAAGACTCAAATCCTTTTTGCTTACAAGAAAAGAAAAGGTGCTCGACCTCTGATGAACACATTGCTATAGTTATTACGAGAAATAAATTAAAAACCTTAACAAATGTTCTTATAATACACTGCGTGGTTTTTAAGAATTTAACCTTGAATTTATTCAAGCCTGCACTTTGAATCTTGGTTGATGTAAATCTTAAACCTCTCTTAACCCCCTCCCCCATCTGAAATACCATGCCTAATGTTGCACTGAACATAGTATTGCCAGGGTAAAAGATCAACTGATGAAAGACTACAGTAACCTCACTGGTTTACACCTCATGAAACTTGCATTCTTAGTATGGTTTAGGGTTGGCAGTAGGGGAAAGCAAGGTGCCTTTAACAGCTGTGTAGCAGACAGAAATTCAACAGGTTATGCCTTTTCTAATATGGAAATACAATTATGGGGAAAGCTTAACTGTTGACATTCTGTCTGTCAGACATCTTATTACTTGTATGTGGCCCTTGATTAATTTTCTGTGGATCAATGACCCTTTATAGAAAGAAAGTTTCCTGTCAGTGCCTTATACAGTGCCTATGAGTGCCACAGCAAAGAGGTCCAAATGGGGGTAAGAGATCACCAAGTGAATTAAATAAAAATACAGTACATCTCACATAGATACATAGTCCAGAAAGACACAGTCTTCTCCACTCTGGTGAGATGAATTGTATTTCTATTTAAACCCCTGTAATTTGCAAATATAAACAGAAATCAGAATATGCACGTGTGCCCTCTTTTTCAGGTGGGGTGGTGGGCCCATTCCATATATTTGGCATGGGGAACCTCTGGCCTGCAGGCCATGTACTCCCCACAAGGTTCCTGCTATGTTCTTCCCCAGGAACCACTCCTCTCCAAGCAGGGAAAAACTGTGGTCTCTGATCAGCAGCTGATTGGAAAGAAGAGTTTTTTCCCTGCCAGGGAGAGGGTAGGAAGTTGTTGAGTGTTTCAGTCCTGCTTTATTCTGAGGATTGTCCTGCTTTCTGAGCAGACATGCAGAGACTTGTTCTGCTTATTTCTGAATAGGCTTAAAATAGGTAAGAATCACATTCTGGCCCCACAGTCACTTTGCATTTGGCCATTGCCACATATGGAATGTGCCCCCTGAGCCCTTTCTTAGGATGGAATTAGCCCTTGGACTGAAAAAGTTTCCCCACTCCTGCCATCTACAGTGTACAGCTGTATGCTAATTTCAGATGTTGGGAACTTTTTCTTCCGAAGCATGAACTCTAGAACTGAATTAGAGCCCTGTTACTCTTACAAAGTTGCAATATGCCAAATATTTGAATCTACCTAGTTTTTTTTCTCGTAAAGAGGCCCATTTGAGCCATGGTGGGCTGTGGTGCATGCTGGGCAGTTTTTGAATATTCAAGCTGTGGCTGCGATTTGTTGTGTTCTCCAAACCCCAGCAGCATGGGTTGTGTGAGGGTTAAACAAACTCTGCATAATCCTAGAACAGCCAAGGGTTATGTGAGGGATGTTTAACCCTCCCACAAGCCACATTGCCCAGGTTTGGACGACACAACAAGCCACAGCTTGAATATTCAAAATGGCCATCCATACGTGCTGCATCCACCGTGGCTTAAATACATCATGGTGATGTATTTGATCATGCAAACTGGCCCACATGTAATCACAGCCAGGGGCAAAGATTTGTAGGCCAGATGCACGCTGCAGGCTTTAAGATGCTTAACACAACCTAGATGTTGTAATTGTTATTGGAAAACGATATGTAAATACAGATATACAAATTATATCATATCTACTAATATAATACTCCATACTCAATTCTCTTGAGTGCCAGTCTTCATGTAGCCAAAACAGCACCACCCATGCACAAGCAGGTGATATCAGCATGCTTGGGAAAATTCCAAGGTTTGTAGAAGAAGAAGAAGAAGAAGAAGAAGAAGAAGAAAAAACGCCTTAGAAACAACCCCTAAAGTGTGTGAGGGGGGAGACCCCAAAATAACCCATTGAGGGCTGAGTGTGCTGAGAGATTATGGAATGCTAACTGACTGTTTGGGGAGGTGGGGAAGAACAGAAAATAGGGGGTGGGGTACGGTAGAGATGAGGAATGGAATTGAGTAGCTGGAACCATGAACAGTAATATTCCACACTGCAACACTGTGTTGCAGATGTGTGAAGAAAACCAGGCCTTTTCTGACACTGAACTATTTTTCTTTGGTGCACAGAGCACACCCACCCAAAAAGAAAATATTTTCAGCAAAAAGCACTAATGCTCCAGTTCTGCAGGCCTGCCCTTCCATTGCCATACCTGAGTATTTCCCAGATCCCTCAGCTGTCAGACTTGCAGCGGCATCACAGTCAGACTTCTCTGAAGCAGCTGCTGGCAGTAGCATACTATTAGGCATCATCATATCTGGTACAGGAACCTTTTTTTAAAAAAGGACATGATACTGCATTCACCAAGAGCATTCATTACACTGCTTATCACATTGTAACATATAGCCAAATGAAACAACCAACAGCTTGGTTAATCTTGGAATTAAGCTCACAGGTGTAGTAGTAGAAATGGTGTGGATGCAAAATCACTAACCAAAATGTCCCTAGCAAGAGAGATAAAGAGAGTTATTGCAAGTTCCCTCTTTCCTTTACCTGTCATGAATATGTACATTTTAAGCAAGTTGTGAATCAGGCAATACAAAGTCACTATTTCAGTGTGCTCTAGTAAAATCCAATGTATACAAATCTCTTACATAACAGTAAGTCATTATAATGGGTGTGTCCTGACATTGGTAAGGATTTTTCCCTTAGCAAATCAGCTAGCAACTGTGATTAGAATTGGGTGTGTACCTCTGGTATGGGGTTCCTGCTTTCCATCTGGGGCCTTACATCAGTAGGTTTTTGATGATCATCCGGAACATTCCAGCCCTGTGATTCTAAGGGTGTTTTCACATGATAATTCAAAATACATTTGAGCTTCTCTAGTGATATCTGTCTCATGTGTGAACATCATTAATATAGGAAAGAATATGTAAAATAATGCGATTGTACATTCTTGTCAATATACATTTTATCATTGCATTACATAAATCGACGGTTCCAAAACGCTTTTAGCCTCTTGAGTTTAAAGTCCTTAAATTCCTGCCACCATATAATATATATGTCATTTATTGTTTAATTTTATTAGTTACATTTGTACTCTGCCTTTTTGTCAAGAAACTTAAGAAAAATAAACGAAACTACAAGGTTATGACTGTCCTAGCATCCTCTGTGGTGGATTTCATCTCCCCTGTCAAGGGGATATAAAAAGTTCCTGATATTTTTGTCTGCTCCCTCTTGGCAATTATGTACTACTTCTCATAAAATTAGCAACATACAGTAATTTCTTACGCTTTTAGCCCCAGAACACAATTTACAGTAAATTAAGACTAAAAATTCCCCTATGGGACAAGATAGTAGCAGTTCTGGTTTGGCATGGAGGCACAGAGGTGAGTTCCTTGATCTTGAAAGGTTGACTTTAATGAGAGCTTCAAACTCTTGTGTCTTTGTAAATTAGGGTTAAGTGAATAGGCCAAAAGGATGAACTAAGTTATTGGCAGAACTAGGAAGAAATCTCAGGAGCCCAGGTTCCAAGTTTCTAGCTCTAGCTACATTGCCAGAATATATTCAGTGTAATTTACAGTCCATGTACATTCCAAATGCACATCAGTATTTTAAACACTTACTGTCATAAGCAGTTTCTCCACACAGTCGGGCGACACGCTGTGCAAATGGGTCAAATGCAGTTGGAGATGCATTTTGTTGCTCAGGACATCTTGGCAGAGGGGACAGCAGATAACAGGCTGCATAGAATGCTGTGACAGGACGTGCATCTGGATACGATTTGGGTCCCTGCTATTGTAGTTACAATAAGGACACTGGTAAAACTGAAAAACATCCAACAGAAGTTCAGCCCATTAGACAAAACTTATTTAATGACCTGAAAAAATAACCTGTTACTGTAGGAGCCAGGTTTAGAAGAAAGTAAAAAACATGGCCACCAATCACAGGAATCTATTCTGTGGCAGCAGCAATATGTTGCAAAATAACAACATATGTTATTTTACATCATGCTATATCTTAAATGGCAAGAGGCAAAATCATCTGGAAGGGAATCTCAGGATCACATGGGTTACAATATCTGATAAGGTTTTAAAGTAAGTTTGGGATGTTTTCACTCAAAGTCTGGGTTTCTAGAATTTCTATACAAATTCTAGAATTTTTTCCTGAGGTCTTTATTTCCTGTAATGTCTGTTCCCAGTTTGATTTTCTAGGGATTTCTTCATTACACTTTGGTTGCTAAGCATCCAAAGAGGTTCAGCAGATAGTGCTCTGGTAATTAGTTCTGACATGAGAATTCGGTTCATACAATAAATGTGCCTTCCTTTAACTTCATGTGATATTGACAAGATCATGAAAAGGAACTATGCGGAAAAAAGTATAGAGCTGGCCAGTGCCGGCATGGATGACAAAGCAGTAAAGCACATGGTGAATTAGCATAACATAGGAATTCAGCCCACAGTATTTATGACATGAGAAGCTCATGAGAAGAAGTACATTACCTGTTCATGACCAAATTTATTTTCCTCAGAAAGTTTGGGCTTTTTGGGTGCACCATCTTCTTCTTTAGTTGGAAGTAGTGGTTGTTCTCCTGCTGCAGTATTTACTTTTGGTTCCTTCTCTGGTGTGTTTATTCCTGCTTCCAAGACAACAGGTAAGGACACGTTATAAATAGCAAACATTGTTACTAGTGCTTACTCTGACTGTGACCCCTTAGGGTCTCTCATTGTAATTTTAAATATTGCAGGGCTACATACATACTAAAGTGAAACTATTTTTGAAACTGAACAGGTACAAAGGTGACAGCACACTTATCTTTGAAGCAGAGTAGACTCTATAAATACATTAAAAATGTACTCTTCTCTCTTGTTTAGATAACCTTATGTTGCCCTAAAGAGTAATCAATAACTAGCTCTCTCTAGTATCTCAGTCTGAAATTTTTATACCAGCTTAGGCAAAATCAACTTTCACACTCAATTCTTTGTGCTCCAAAATAATTTGCAAACATTTAATTAAACATGTAACTTTTCCTTCTCTAAAATATGTAAGGAGCACAATTATTATATTATTCAAATAAGACCTTCATAATTACAATTTTCATTCCAAATTTAGTTAATATTGGGTTGAATCAGACATAGTCATGCTTAGAGTATATCCACTGACATCAATGGAATTTAAGTTAGTCATAACTACTCTAAGCATAATTAAGTCTGGATCCAACCTATTATAAAAAAGAGAAAGTAGGATTTTCAAACAATTACTTTTTAATTGTACTGAAAGATTAATCACTTTTGTTACACTGAACGTTTGCATTATAAGGTTGAAATGGTACATTCTAGTTAAATGCAACAATAGTATTGCTTTCTATATATAATTTTAATAGTATGTATTAAATATATATTTAATATTCAGCCTGAGGTAGCTGCATAATATCACCAGGCTTGCACACATCAAAGAAAAGAGTGCAATTCTAATTTCCCAGTCCATAAGAAAATTCTTTCCAGCATCAATTTGCCGGATAATCTCTTCTGCTAGGCTGGATATTACAACAGCATTGGCTAGGCATGTCACATACATCTCACGACAAACATAAAACCTCATTTACCAACCATTCCAATCTCATCATAGCGTGGCATCATCTGACCTTTTTTCTGCTGTTTATTATGAGTATTTCTAATTTTAACTTTCAATTTTCACCATCTTCCAGTCAATTTGCAACTAAATTATTTCCAGGGTGAGGACACTATCACTGGACAACTGGGTGCAAATACATCTTGAAATGCAATGAAGCTAAACCATTGATTGCTATCAGATCCAACGTAAATATATTGTCCAGGAGTAATCCGACTTGTATGCTGTGCATGAAGATTTATCTTGATTTTAAAATCCACAGAGTTCATATAAATGAACAAATTGTAGCTCATTGTCTAATAACCTATTTTTAATTTTAAAATAAGGTAATGGCTGTTACTGAAACAAACGCTTAAAAATACTTGTAAAGAATATCAGGAAAGTGGGGAGGTGGAGAGAGGATGAAAAGCTACTCGTAACAATTTGGCATTATGCATTTTATATTTACAGAGTTGTCTTTGAAAAATGAGAGTGTTTAGAAATACAAAACCTTATGAGAAAACAAGAAAACTACTGAAGAGCGAAATATATTTTTGTGTAGGTTCTATGCAAAATGCATTAAAATTCATTGCTGTATAAGTTGCAATGTATTTTCTACTGTTCCTACTGTTAAATTTAAGAAACATGCTAGAATTAGTGATAATATTTTGAATGATCAATAAAATATACTGTATGCAAATAGGCAGGGCCTTGTCATGATTTTGGGGTGGGGGTAAAACACCTAGGATATTATGGCACGTAAATATTAATAATCATAAATTATCTGGCCAAAAACCTTTTGTCATGCCATCTGTTGTCAACCAGTTTACCCCCCCAAAAGCTATTTTCCTTATTATGTATTAAATAGCCCATAAAAATATAGAACCATCATCACTTATTCCTGATTCATTTGTGGTAACATATATCTCACTTCCCATAATATTGCAGGGTGGCAATATTAACTGAGGACTTATGTGAAACAAATGAAGAGCCAATATTTTTCATAGAAATGTAGGGAAAATTCATCCCATGCACTGGAAAACCACACCAATGGTTCACCAGAGAGAAGGCTTCTAAGTGGATATATTGCTTCCTCACTTTCTGACCAATAGGCATGGCAGTCATGTAATCCTTGACCCTAACCTTCTGCAAAAAGTTAATGCAGGCCCAGAAGAAAGGCAGGGCTGTTTTGGTAGTGTCTATTTGTGAACTTTTACAATGGTAGGTACCAAACATCTGTTTGGCTGGTCCCTGATTCCTCGTTATGTTTTTCAAGATAACTGAACCTATCTTGGCCATTCTGTGAACTGCTGAGGAGCAATGGTGACTCTTGAAGTGTGGGGTTTTTTGTGGCAAGCAATTCCATAGCCTACTGCAGTTTAGTGTGCATCTGCAAAATATACTCATGCTCATTTAAGTGAAATGAGGCATTTTAAAATTTTATTTATTTTAGAGATCTGAACCATACGTTTTCATCACTTTGTTCTTCTGGCTAGTAGTAGATGCCAGAGTGCTTTTCCCTCACTTCTGCAGTGCCCAGGCAATTAGCATTTGGAATAGATTTCTTTTTGGCAGGGCAAGCTCATAAAATCTCCCCCCCGCCTCGGTGCCTCTTGTATCTGCCAGCAGGCTCCAGAAGCTGCAAGAAACAACCACCTGAGTGAAGAAGACCCATCCTGTGAAGAACTACAACATCCAGCTGCTTTGGCAGCCTTTCCCAGGCTGGGTTTAATTCTTCTGAGACCTGTTGTCCAGAGATTTAGTTGCAGAGTGGTAACTGTATGCATTCCCCTCCATCCACAGTAACGTTTGTGTCTGATGCTGGGAACCAGGGGGCACAGGATACATAATCAGCAGCTTGGGTGAGTAGACACAACATCTGGATTATTCGTTTTATTGTATTTTGCATATATTGTAAGTTGCCTCAAGAACTTTGGTTAGCTGCCAGGGTAGGAGTATAAATATTCCAGATAGATAGATAGATAGATAGATAGATAGATAGATAGATAGACAGACAGACAGACTCCTTGTAGCTCCTTGGAGTAAGGCATGATATTTGTATCTCTTTGTCCTAAAGAGCTAAAGGATGTCCCCTCCTAAACCACTCCCCATCTCCAATTTTGTCTTCTTCCTTAGCCCCTTGTGCACTTCCCATTATGTGCACAGGGTCAACACCACAATAGAACAATCACACGTTTGTAGGATTTTGCCTTATGTACAGATAATCTTGTAATAATTCAGGGCAGCTTAATCACTGTAGAACCAAGAAGGTTCCAGAAGGATATAATGGTCTATAGTAATGAAAGGCACCAAGAGGTCCAAGAATATCAACAGGATTACACTCTCCCAACATCCCTCCCTTCCTCCATTCCCTAGCAAAGGGCAACCAAGGAAGTTTCTTTTCCAAGACTGGGCCTAAAACCAGTTTGAAAAGAATCTAAATAATCAGTTTCATCCAAGAATACCCGGAGCTGAGAACGCACCACACATACCAAAAGCAGTTGTGAAAATGGGTGATAGCTTTTAGGATCACTCAGGTCTACATTTTATTTCTTTCAGGAAGGTCTAAACTGCTGCCTCCTTCAAAGGTGCAGTCACCATACCCTTTCTTAGAGAGGCCCTAACTACTTCAGAGATCCAGATGTAAAGACCTGAAATGGATGCAAACAATTTTATCTGCAAAATGTTTAGGAGATAAGTTGTAGCAGGCCACTAAGCTTTCCACCAGCACCTCCTGCTGTCCAAGATGTAAAAGATCTCTAACCACCCTGAATAGCCCTGCCGGCCAACTTCGGTCCACACACAGGCCCTAAAATGAACTCCAGCCCTAGTCTGTTTGGTCAGATTCATTTCAAGCCTTCTGCTGCTTGCACTTCAGCTATTATCCTATGTATTTCATTGCACCCAGTTCTTCAGAAAACCGAGGAACTAGAACAGCTCTACTACCATGAAGAGAGTACTTGGATAAAACTGAATTTAGAGCCCAGAGCATTTCTCCATTCTTGAGATCAATCAGGTCATCAACCGAACCACCGTCAGCAACCTGTCAGCAGTAAATTCATCAGAGACATCCAGAATCTATGAGGATCGATAAGCATTCAAAGGAGGCCCATCCTAATAGGCCCCTCACTCCTGCAATGGCCAGAAACTTCTGAAAACCCAAAGCTAACTAGGTAGTGATCTGTCCATGACAAGAGAACCTTTTCAGGCTCTTCCACCCAGAGAATTCTTTTCTCCCATCCACCATAAACCACCAAATCAAGTGTAAGCCAAGCAAAATTGGACATGCGATATATAATTTGAGACTGGCTCATGATTGTTGTGGTGCCATGAAATCTTGAGCCATACCATACAAGACAGAGTACCCTTGGCACTGAAGCCAAAGTCCCCTAAGGCATGAACAAGTGTTTGCACATGCGTGCATGCACGCGCGCACACACACACAGCATACACATACATACACATAAAGGAAGAACAGTGCTTCTTAAAATCGAAAGTAGTAGAGGGAAAAGAGCTGAAGGCATGAAATGTGAAGGTGGGAGTTGTACATAGATATGCACACACATGAAAAAGATAGAGACAGTTTCTAATTTCTCCTTTGGGAAGTGCCTTGACATGTTATTAATACAGGATTTGGGAGATCAAGAAATTGATAACAAGTCAGATGTAGTCTATTGACATCTTTTCCACTGTAACTACTGGGGTCCATTCAGTGCACACAATTGTTGCAAATCAAACATTTCTTAAACTAATCTGTCTGCATGGCATTTGGGTACAATGACAGTAGCAGAGTAGACCATGCAGTCTGTACAACTCACAGTGAGATCGCTGAGGGCTTCTGCATGCCACATTATTACTACTTTTTCAGATAATTTTGTCAGAATTTCAGGTTTGGGGGCAGAATGCCTGTAAAATGCAGGACAAATTCTGCACAAAAATATTTCAGAAATGATGAGGGCATTGCTTTGAAGATAATGCACTCCCTAAAACAATAGCAATGGTGTTGGTCAGATCTATTATTTGTACATACTGAGAGTCAGTCCTGATAACAATTAATTGGTCACTGGAATTATATCTAAAAAGAATGCTGTATTTTTTGAAATTTCAGACCACCTAATTTTCCCATACCAATCGGAACCAGAAGACTTTATTTTGTACTGGTATCTGCAAATATCAACGCGCTTGAACCATGACATAATACAGGGTTAAAATACTATTAAAGACACTTCCTATTGTACCTGACATTCCTATTTCATATCCGTAGGAGGATAAACATTGAGTGATTTATAGTACTGTGTTACTGCTATGATTTTATGGCATACTTAAATGTATCAGATCATATTTTTTAACCTGGACTTGGTAAGCCATTACTATGTATATACAAAGGGAAAATATAGTACAAGAATATGAATACTACATTTTAAGTCTCCATTACTGGGAAAATTCTGAAATCTTATAAATACCTCAGTAGAAACACCATGTCCACTCCTACATCTTTTACTCTTAAAAGGGGTATTTATATTTAATAAATAGTATATCAAAACACAAACCTGCTAACTCTATCACACTGGGACAGGCAAGACTAATTTTAGGACTGATTTAAATCCCTATTACTTTTGAACGTCATCTATCTATTGATAGTTTGTTTCCTTCTAGATAGTTACATCTCCAGAGATCACAAATGTTTACTTCTACAGGGGAGTTTCCACGGTAGATGGGCCATCAGTGTACGTTTCATCACAATACATGTATGGGAAAAAGGATCTTTATGTCTATTTTTGATAAGTGTACTACCAGAAAAAATACGTATTTGTGCAGCTATTTCCTGCACTGTTTTTAATCTAATATGAGAATGTTTATGTTATGTATTTATTTACTTATGTAAATAAATGTTTATGTTATGTATTTATTTACTTTATTTATTTAGTCACCTTTCTCTTAAAAAGACCCAAGGGGACTTACAACATCATTATTAAAACATACAAAATATAAAATAGTTAAAAACAATTTCCATTAAAATACCAAAACATAATAAAACTACTAAAACATGAGTGCATACCATAACCAAAAACAATGATACATAAAAAGAATTATATGTAAGAGAAATAAGATGAGCTTTGCTAGTGCCCCAGGTAGATCACACTGGAGTTCTTTCAAGAGTTCAGCACCTCGGCATCTTAAGATAAATTACCATCACTTACAGTGGTTTAGGGGCAAAACAGTTTAGATCAGTACTTGGGTTCTCAAATTAGAGGTGCCAGGACCTGTATCTTGCAGATCATGTACTCTACCATGGAAACCCTTCGCCCGCTGCCCAAATCTGTTATGGCTGTTAAGTGCTACAGGAAAAAATATTTTTAATTATTACTTGCTTCAAATGTTCACAGGCTGAGCATAGGCAATGAAACTAAAGGCACGTGAGCCCTGGCTGACATTTAAGGCCTCGTTAGGATCAGAATTTATAAAAAGCAAAGCATCAGTAACAAAAAAAGCGTAATCCCCTATATAAATCTAAATATTAATACACCTGACCTATACACACTTACTTGTGAGTAAATCCCCTTGAACTCAATAGGACTTACTTCAGAGTAGGCATACATAAGATTGTGCAGTAAACGTTAGAAAATAGGTACATAATATTATCTACACTTTACATTCAAACAAAAAAAGTGTAAAACAATATATAAATCAAAGCATAAATGAACTCTATATTTTAGTTACAATGCTTTGTGTCTTAATCTATCCATTAGGACCAATGCAGTGTACAGACTAAGTCTAGTATATCCCCTCTGTGGTGAATTTAGTATTTTAACAAGTTTCCTGTGAAGGGAGTGAGCCAAAGTTAAGCCTTTGCACAACTAGCAGTTGCCAAAACAGCAGCAGTTTAAAGGAGTATAGTCTGATTTATGTGACATTTGCACTATTCATAGAACTGACAATGCATTATTTAATAGGGAGATTTGGAAAGGTCTAAATCATGACTTTTCTGTAGAGAGCATTCCACTTACATTACATGTGTGTCCTACAGACAGTTGATAGACAATCCCTGGTAGCTATTTGCCACAGATGCCAATTATTAATGACACTGTCCACCACTTTAGTCTGCTTCTTATATGACGATCCACATTTGGAAACTACTCAAAATATCTCCATGTAATCCCGTTCCATGTATGGGGCATAATGTTAGTACTGTGCTTACTGTATGGATCAATTCAGTTGTGAAGAATGTGTCATGACAACATCAGCTGGTGCCAAGACTATGCAGCGCTAGCATGTGTAAACTGCATTTGACTGACCAATTCATGAGGTAACCGCAATACAATTATTATACCCCACTGCATGGTCCATACCCACATGGGGTGTAATATTTGAAGTGAGCTTCATTCTTAAAATAATGTTCTTATATCATCATAATGGTTTGGTGCATCTTTTTTTCTAAAGCACACAGTCTTTCTCATTCTATGACTAATTACTAAAACTTTTCTGTTTCTGCACAACATGTAATAAAAATGGAATTAAATTATTTAAGTCCAAAGCAGGACTTAATTATAAATAAGCATTTAAGGTTGCAAGCCTGTGTGTGCTTAGTAGTAAGTTCCATTGATTCTAGAGGGACGTCTGAGGAAATGTGTAATGGATTGCCCTACAAAAATCAAATAGTCATGTATTGCAAGTACACTTGAATTGTGGAGAACTAGGAAAACCATCTACTTTATAATTTCCTAAAGTAAAAACAATGGTTATAAAGAGGTTTATGTTAATGAGAGAAATCCAATAAATGTGTGCACTAATGAAACAGTACTGAAAACCTATAAACAAATATACCGTTTCATTATTTATAAATCAGTGAATTCCATAAAGACTGTATAATTTAGGCCTTCTGACATATCATATTATGTTATTCAGATCAGAAATAATTCTGAAGTTATAAAAGCGGGTGCAGTATTCTTTCTAATTAGAACAAAATTAGAGGATAATTTTTTTTTTTTGCAATAATTAAGGTGAATTTCCATTGCTCCTTGTGTTTACTATCTTATTAAAAAGTGTTCCCCTTAGCCATGTCAGAAACATATTACATTTTCTGTGCAAATGTATTAATCTGGATAAATTCCATATTAATTCCAACACTACGTTGAGCTGTAATTTGGATTATAATTAATCTAAAGTGGCACTAGATTTAAATGACAATATAAATGAGGCATTAGGAGGCTTGTCTTCTGAATGAATATTCAGCATAGCTTGCTTATTGCCAAGTCTTCTTTTGAAAGCCTCAGTCTGAGATAAGGAAGGCAATGGAGAACAACAGTTTACACAATTGTTTGTGTACTAAACATGTTAATCCTTCCTTTTCTAATAGATTTTATGGTAAAGAGGGGTGATAGCACTTTTCTGTCTAACTTGTTAAGGCTGTGATTAACTTATTGGTTTCCCTGTGACTTCTTTGGCAAGACTTTCAACACTTAATTCAGGAGAAGAAAGCCCAAATTAACATTCAATTATACAGAAGCACTTATGCAGTCATTAGGCATAGTTGGCAGCTGTGTTGAGAATTAGGTCCATGGAATGAATGCCTCATATGTAGAATTAATTTAGAGAATTCTATCAAAAGATTCAAAGGACAGATTGAGAATTGGAAATATGAACTATTTCCCAAAGTTTGCTGTAAAAGCAACAGAATAACAATTGCCTTTAGCATCTATTTTTAAAAATATCTCATAGCACAGCTAAAACAATTTTACACCATGTTTGTTGCAGTGCAATCTGAGCAAGTTTGGTCCTAATCAAACGTGGTCCTTCTGAGAGTTTAATCCTCATGGAATCTTGAGAATTCCCCCATACTACTTCTACCGAAGACCACCATTTTTGCCTACTGTCCCATTAATAACTTTGTTTAATATAAGTACTTAGGTGTTTACAGTAGATAAACTAGGCAGAAAAGAACTTTGAAACATATTACAAGTCTTGCTTGATGAAGCACTTTGAAGGAGACAGATGTTTAACAAGTGGCTTTATCTCTTTTTCCATTACACTTCCGCAATGACCCAGTAATGAGCGTAAGCAGTACCTCTTTCAGACGCTTTCCAAGGAAAGGACAGGTGTGCTTCAAAAGAACCCTACAGACCAAGCTTTGCCATGAAAGACTCTTCTTCAGTATCTTAATTCCAAAAACAAAATAACCCCAGTGCAGCCGAGATTTCTGAGCAGGAGTAGGTACTGACCTCAACATATTGATAGCCAAATACAAACCAAACTTTATTCCTTAAATCTGAATGAATTTGGAATAAAGAAAAATCAGTATGTTTATATTTGTATTTTAAACAATATTTTAGGAGTATCTTTACAATTATCGGCCAATTCAGATTTAAGTAAAGTGACATGCAAAATGATATTGTCTGTATAACTAAATGTCTTTATGGTGAATACAAGCGCCTTTATATGCTGCTGTCTTTGGGATACAAGGAAAAGATATATGACTACCTGAAACTAATAGACTTCAACCTGTTTCAGCATATCTTCTGCTTCAATGAATCCAGCATAATGTAACTAGGAATAGCGAGCAGCAAAAGTAGCCAATGTAATATTCATTGTGACCATAGATTTCCATCTCATACATAAAAAGCATGGATGAAGTCACATATTTGCCAAATCAAACACAGAAAAAGCCTTGTGTATCCGTGCCAGATGCTGGCCTTGGGTTTGTTTGTGCACAAGTAAATGTCATGACATAGGAGTTTTGTTTTCAAAGACAGTAGCTTTCATTACTGGGCTTTGTATATTCCCAGAGATCAATATTACCCAACTCGTAATCCATTTTCAATGATATTTCCTCTTTCTTAGGCTGAATCATCCGTAAACTTTTTCACTGGATTTTATGTATTTTTTTCCTAAATACCAGATAAATGCCCAGAAAAAGGGAAGATTCCTGAATGTAAGTGATCATATATCAAGTACAGAGGGTGAGGTGGGGGAAGCATTCCTACATTCTTAGGGCTGCAAGAAGACAAAATTTCAAAGCAGGGGGAAAAATTTCAAGTGGTATTTAATCCTATGCTTATGAAAAATTAATATGCCATCAGAGGAATCACAAGTACAGCTAAGATTAATGAAAGGCGCTTAAAAAATTACAAGCACACAAACTGATTTGATTAAAAAATAATCTCACTACTCGTCCTATAATATTCTTCAACTTATCCGCATCTATCCTGTCAGATGGTTATGATTAAAAATAGGTCAATGGGAGGCTACTGATAGAAATCACATGCAAAATACACATGCAGTAGATAATAGCAGGAATGTCCAGACGGTTTTAAATGAAAGACTATTTTTTAAAGAGTGACAAAATTCTAGCATCTTACCAGAGTCTTTACTAGATTTTTTGCCTTCACTATTATTTCCCTCTTTCTCACACGTGTCTTTATCATCAGCAACAGACACTGATGAGCTTTTAGCAGACCCTTCTGCATCTTCAACTTGTTCTTCTGTGAACGAGCATAAAAACATTAAAAGAAGCTAACTTAGGGACCATTCAACATCAATTGTAAACATGATCTTTAATAAGATCAGCACTAAATTTTAATGCAAGGTTTTTAAAAAGAAGAAACAGAAAGAAGTTAAAAAGAATGGCACTTTAAAGAGATCAGCTATTAATTATTAATGATTTGTAAATTTTCAGATTCAGCCCAGAAATTGCAAACATTTATTTGTCAGAAAATACAGTGATGGCCAGTGTGATAGATCAGATGTTTTTCATTTGCTATTCATTGTCTAGAAGTAATTTGTATCAATAAAAAGTGTACACAACTCAGATCTGAACAAAAGATGGCACACACAGCAATATATTTGAAAGCTAAGAAAACCACTCAAAAATGAATCCTGTTAAGAGTCCACCCATCCTGCTAATTGCAGTATGCAAATGCTGTGTTGGATCTAAACCTTGAGAACTCTCAGTTTTAATCTCCAGGAGGAGCTATTCAGGGTAAATGACGCAACTTGGTATATTGCTTCTAAAGAAGTGGCATTACCCACACCTCACTTACATGTTCACACCAGCTAGATTACATGAAAATCTTCACAGTAACTCAACTCAATTTAATTATTCTGTAAATCTTAGCTATGCTGCTACTAGTGGATTAATCTGTTTATGCAGTTAGCTTCTATGCTGGGGCCATGTAGCACTAATCCGTGAAAGGCCTACTGTTCCTTTTCATCTTGTGATCATTTGTCTCTGACTGTGCTGATGTCACATTTTAATGAATTTTAGCAATCTGAGTAATGCCAGATAACCAGACTTGCAATTCCCTACAGCACAGCATGCTGTTTTCATTGCAATACAAACAAAAAAAGAAAGTCATATTTCCCAGTTCAGGTAGGAATTATATAAATTAGGAGGGGAAGGTAAAATGGGATTCAAAACACCAGGCCGCTCAATTTCATAAAATCTTTAATGACCATATAAATTAACCCTGGAAAGGCAAAAGGTCACAGACATGCATTTGCATACACTCCTCTATTCACTTTTGATAAGCAGAGCTTTTACACAGGGAACATGATACAATTAACCCTTCAGGAACCATACAAAATACAGCTACCGACATTTTAAGTGTCAAGCATTAAGTGAAAATTACACACTGCATAAAATTTTCATTGTAAATGCTATAGTGATTGAAAGGGGAAATCGTGGCCCCTTCCGCACCCCATGTTTTATTAATAACATTCTGACAGCAGAATGAAATATCCTCTGTCATATGGAGCAGCTGAGCACAGAAAAATTGCTACTTAGTGCTTTACTTGCCAACTCTGCAGTAGAGCTGTATGCACAGGCAGACAATTGAAATCAACAATGTCAAACTACAAAAAATATTTCGTGAAAAAATGTTTACTATGACTTTTGATTTTAAAAGCAGATCAGAATGTCTTGCACTGATTTCTTTCTGTATCCAATATTGCAAACTAGATATCATAGCCATTTCATTCAACTATACTAGGAAGGGGGGAAACCCCTCTTTTAAAAAATGTAGACACAGCAGTAATCAACAAAAATGGAATAAACAATTCTCACAGCATTAGCATGCTTATTTCTCCTTCTTTCCCTGGCACAGTGGTATTACTAATCAAACACTGTAGGCTCCCTAGTCACAGTTGGAAGCAAGGCTGTGTTTGTTAAGGGTGATGAGGGGGCACAGTTTGGGATGCTGTGAGCCTGTGATCGTGACTAGATTGGGTTGTGTTAATGCCAAGTATGTACACACACACACACACACACAGAGTGCATCTAGTCAGAACCCATGGCCTAATACAGCCTATAGCACTTCCATTTTGATTCATGCTCTGGAATGGACATATTTTCTTCTTTTCCTAGATTTACCAGCCCGTTCCCTTTGGGCAGGAAAATGAAGTGTCAAAGTGATACTGAGTGTCCTTATCTTGAAGGGGCATAAAATTGTAATGGCTGTCACAGTATGCATTAATAAATCAGTGTGTGTGTGTGTGTGTGTGTGTGTAGGAGAGAAAATCATGACGGTACTAAAAGAACAGCCACAGTATCATCATCTGGGTCTCATCAGACAATTTTTGCAGGGTGCTCTTTTTTCTGGTATGTGTTTTAAGTATGAGAGAAATTCCCAGACATGTTCTCCTATACATCATCATGGTGTCTGACCTCAGCCTGACCCTGGCAACAGTTTGAGAAATCTAAATGTGAACAAAGACTCTGTGTCAGCAGCAGGGAAAGATTGCGGGGTAGACTTTCCCCCATCAACTTAATCGCAAACAGCAGTTTTTAGGCCATAACTTTACAGGGCTCCACCAAGCCACAGCCACATAACCTTTGGAGGTGAAACTGCCCTCTACCCCCTCCTCCCTTCTGTGATTTTTCTCAGTCCTCTGGTACTTCCTTTGATGTAGCAAGGCAATTAGATCTAATGTTCAAGTACTGCAAGCCTGTTTTATGGTTTCGAAGGTGAGAGCTGTTTATTACAGGTTGGCTCCTGGGGGCCATAAAGGCTTTACAAATTTTAATCATGCAAAAAACTAATCAAATGTAACTTATACACACCATAAAAATTAATATCATTATTATGCACTATTTAAATTGGCAGTCCTGCCTTTTTAATGGCAGACACATTCAGAAAAATATCTGGCATTCATATCAGAAATATGTTTGGCTTTCCTTTCAGAAACCTATTTCAGAGACATAAATGATAGAGGAGCTGCTTTAACTGTCTTCAGAAAAGCAGCGAAGCCATACAGGTTCCTTGCAACGTTACAATGCTGAAAAATTAATTGATGAGACACCGAAAAATGTAATTGCCACACATACAAACATATTAAGATGTATAAAATAACAAATATATAATTTTTGTGAACTGCCCAGAGAGCTTTGGCTATTGGGCGGTATAGAAATGAAATAAATAAATAAAATAATTCCTACCTAATGAATTTCATACATTAAAAAAAGACAGGTTATGGAATCAGAACTCAGTAACTTGTACTCACTGTTTAAAAAGATCTACATTTTCCCTGCTTTCTAGTAATTTCACATTTTAAATCAACAAAAAAAACTTGGAGGAAGTGAATGGGTCCATAGCAATATAGCTTAAAGACTATGATTATGCTTTAGATATGAGCAAGTACTTGTGGTCTGTTTTAAATTTGCAGGAGTTTTACCAATATACACTTACAAATATAAGCTTTGAAAATAAGTAGAACATGGAATTCAGTCATATTTTAATAGCTAACATAACACTCACCACTGCAATATGATATTTTATTCTCACCTGGCTTTGTTTTATCTAAATACTAAAAAGCCTTTGAAGTCAAGTCCAAGTTTAACCACCGTCAGCCTTTTCTTTTGTGAAACCAGTTCTAAAGAACATACATTAAATACTACGCAGTTAGGAATGCCTAGCATTAAAATACAGCAAAGCAAAAATTAAGAATTCGAATATATGTTTACTTGACCATTATGCTTTCATGTTTAGTATGGGGGATTCACATATTTTAGAGACTATCCCTTTCCATATAATACTGCCTCCCCACCTGTTGAAATCTGTTAGGGAGAGAAGCACTGCTATTCCATTGCCTTTGCTGAGAGACCAGCTGTCTTTGGCAGTCCCCCACTGTCACCTAGCTGGCAGCCATTCCATCAGGTTACCTGAACTGTTTCCATTTCAGCTGGTCTTGTAAGAGCTGTAACTTTAAGAACTGAACTTGCTTTTTTCCTCCTCCTCCTCTTCCATACCCCTTTCTTTATGTGTCATGTCTTTTAGCTTGTATACTTGAGGGCAGGGACCGTCATGCTACTTATCCTCATAAGCCACTCTGGGAGCCTTTTTGACTAAAGGGCAGGGTAAAAATGCTGTAAGTAAGATAAGGAAATCTGTGGCACCATCCACTCTTTTAAGGTAGTTGTTGGTTTTTGTTAATCTTGAGTGGTTTTTGCTAATGAATTTTGCTAATCTTGAGTGGTGTGGAAGGATATGAGTGGCAGGAGGCCAAAACCATTTATTTATTTCTGTATTTATTTTTACAATATTTATCTACTGCTTCACATTTGGAACAGATTTCAGAGTGGTGAACATAAAAGATAAAACAGTAAAAGAATAAAAGATTAAAATACTACATTAAAATTATACTTAAAAAAACACAATGCCAATAGAAACTGTGGCTGGTCAATTAAGGAATGCCTCCTGGAACAGTGCTGTTTTCAGGAGGCATCGGAAACAATGCAGTGTTGGTACCTGCCTGACCTCCAGGCGCAGGGAGTTCCAAAGAACAGGTTTAAAACAGAAACTGAAAAACTAAAATGCCTGGGAAAATAAAATGGTTTTCACCTAGAGCTGAAATGAGCCATGTAGGCGAACCACTCTGAGAAGCTCATTTCACAACCAGGGTGTTACAGCAAAAACAGCCCTCTTCTTAGGAGCTACCCACCTCACCTCCTTTGGTGGAGGGTCCTGGGGAAGGACTGCTGAAGTTGATTTTAGGGTCAGGGAAGGTGTATATGGGAGGGGACAATCCTTCAGGTAATCTGCCCCCCAAGCTGTTTAGGGCTTTGAATGTTAATACCAACACTTTGAATTGGGCCCAGAAATGCACCGGCAGCCAGTGCAGATGGAAAAGTACTGGCATAATATTAACGAGTTGGCCAGTACCCATCAACAATCTTGTTGCCCTGTTTTCGACCAGCTTAAGTTTCCGGATTGTTTTCAAAGGCAGCCCTACGTACAACACATTGCAGTAATCTAGATAAGAAGTTATCAGAACATGGATAACTGTAGCTGGTTATCTCTGTCTGAATAAGGACATAGCCTAAACTGATAAAAGGTGCTCTGTGCCACCGAAGTGCTCACTCTGGATTCAGATCTGGGTACAGATGGTCCTGACACTACAGTGTGCCATAAGGGGTGGGGCAGGGGCTTTCCCTCTAATTAGTACAGCCAGGGCCTTGGAAAGCACATCCTTGTGAAATCTGCAATTGCCCATATTGTTAAATACTTCTTTTTATAACAGTATAAATACTTCTTTTTATAACACTTTTAAGTGTTCAAAACTCTTCACATACTTTATCTAATTAATGAAAGCAATGCATTCTGGAACGAAGAGCTCCTTCTTCAGGAGCAATCTTACATATCTAAATTCTAGGAAAGGGCTAAGCCTGTTTCCAAAGACAGTATCCCTGATGGTGCATGAGGGAAGACAGACACCACATGGTGCCCGCTTCTGTTTTTTGTTTACTCTCTGTGCTTCTGATTGCTCTTCAAGCAGCTATAACAGAATTCAGGATTCCAGAATGTATAATAAGAAATATGTTGATTTGCTCAGTATGTATTTTACCCACTTAAATCATTTTACCCTTTCAAAAAGACTGGACTTCATTCTACCTTAGATAATTTATTTTTAATTGCTAAACTGATGATATCTTGCCTTTTTTTTACATGGGGTTCCCAGGTGGTCTCCCATCCAGGCACTGACCAGACCTAGACTGGCTTCTGTTATGCAAGGTGGCTGCACCATATGCCCTCAGACCATATCTTGCAATATTTCTCTAACAGTCATAAAAAATATTATGACTTTTCCACTTGGAAAGAGCAGATAACTGAATGAAATATATGTCACATTCATATATTTAAAAATATCTCTACACACATTTTCAGTATCTTTCATTTGCCATGCTCAGCATGGTTCCCACTGCTATTCCAATTATAGGTGGCACCATCTGAGGGTACTTCCAGAGTGAGGGCTTCTAGCACAACCAGCCAGAAGGCATTGCGCAGCAATTCTGTCTTTTTTTCCTTAATGGATCTTCTGTGGTAAGAAAAAAGACAGAAGCAGTGGAGAAACATGGGAGGGCTATAAGCAGATGACAATGATGACTGGATCCCCACCTCAGTAAAATTCTGTGAACAAAGCAGGGTGATGGCATCATAAAAGCCTCATCTGGAAGCACTCTGCTATTGTAAGATCATAAGAAGAGCCATGCTGGATCAGACAAAGGGTCCATGTAGTCCAGCATTCTGTTCACACAATTGACCAACCAGCATGGTTGCTGGTCAACCAGGAACCCACAAGCAGGGAATGAGTGCAACAGCACCCTCCCACCCATGTTCCCCAGCAACTGGTGTACAGAGGCTCACTGCCTCTGGTACTGGAGGTAGCACATAGCTATCAAGACTAGTAGCCATTGATGGCCTTTTCCTCCAGGAATTTGTCCAACCCCCTTTTAAAGCCATCCAAATTGGTGGCCATCACTACATCTTGTGGTAGTGAATGCCGTAGTTTAACTATGTGCTGTGTGAAGAACTTCCTTTTATCTGTCCTGAATCTCCCACCAATCAGCTTCATGGGATGACCCCAGGTTCTAGTATTTTGAGAGAGGGAGAAAAAGGTCTCCCTATCCACATTCTCCACACCATGCATAATTTTGTAGACCTCTATCATGTCTCCCCTTATCCTCCTTTTTTTTCCAAGCTAAACAATCCCAGCTGTTGTAACCTTCTCTCATAGGGGAGATTCCTTTTCTAATTATGCTTAACATGGAGCTTGCGTTTTTACAGCGCCCACACACTGGGTTGACATCTTCATTGAGCTGTCCACCACAACAGCAAGATTTCTTTCCTGGTAGGTTATCAGTCAGCAGTCAGCTATGCTGCTGTTCTAGACTGTTTTTAGCAATAACATTGTTGTTCTGTTAGACATCCATTTTGACCGACCATTTTTTCTGAAATAACCTGATATCCACTAAATCGGTATACAACTCAGGTTCGAACTGGACATTATGACAAATGGCTGATGCTGAAAAAAGCAACAAAGTGTAGTATCCTCTTTTCCCCTTGAATATAAACGATACTCAATTTGTGACATGACTAGTTTCTCTGCCCCTGCTCCACTTCATTGGTTTCTAGTTGAAAGGAGGGAGGAAATCTAGACCACAGTAATGTCACATCATGTGCTGAGACTTGGGGGTGGGGGAGAAACACAGGTCTGTTTTGCATGGCAATCTCATGTTTGTTGTAACATCTAGTTCTAGCCTAATGTCAAAGTGTCTTGTATTAATGAGGTAGACAAGAGCCAGATTTGGTGCTGTTTTGGGAGATGGGAGTCATGCACAGTCATAATTTATCATTTCTTTTATATGTGGTCATATCACAGACACAATGCTTAACTGATGATGCAGAGAGCACAGCAATATTCTTCAACAAAAAGAAGGGGGAAATCATTTTAACTGTACAGTCTGTCTTCTTTAGCTAGGGGAATACTGTTTATTTTCCTTCATTCTCAATTCCTGAATATTTATTGGAAAACATTGTACCTTACCATGATTATGGTGTATCTATGAACAATTATTTAGTAACTTAATTCTGTTTCATAACACTGAAGAAAAATACATCGTAATCACTTAGCAGTTTGAATTTCATATTAATATAACTTGTTAATAATGTTTAAGAACCAACTACAGTTTATGACCCCTTCATGGATCACTGCCTTGTTGTGGCGAAGGGGCTTGCGTAACTCAGTGAAGCCATAAGCTATGCCGTGCAGGGCCACCCAAGACGGACAGGTCATGGCAGAGAGTTCTGACAAAATGTGGTCCACTGGAGAAGGAAATGGCAACCCACTCCAGTATTCTTGCCAAGAAAACCCCATGGAACGTATCACAAGGCTAAAAGAGATGACGCCGGAAGATGAGCCCCTCAGGTCGGAAGGTGTCCAATATGCTACTGGGGAAGAGCAGAGGGTATTTCCAAGTAGCGCCAGAAAGAGTGAAGCAGCTGGGCCAAAGCCGAAAGGACACTCAGCTGTGGATGTGTCTGGTGGTGAAAAGAAAATCCAATGCTGTAAAGAACAATATTGTTTAGGAACCTGGAATGTCAGATCAATGAATCAAGGTAAGCTGGAGGTGGTCAAACATGAGATGGCAAGATTGAACATCGACATCTTGGGAATCAGCGAACTAAAATGGACAGGCATGGGCGAATTTAATTCAGGTGACCATCATATCTACTATTGTGGGCAAGAATCCCTTAGAAGAAATGGAGTAGCACTCATAGTCAACAAAAGGGTGGGAAAAGCAGTACTGGGGTACAATCTTAAAAATGATAGAATGATCTCAGTACGAATCCAAGGCAAACCATTCAACATCACAGTAATTCAAGTCTATGCCCCAACCACTGAGGCCGAAGAAGCTGAGGTTGATCGGTTCTATGAAGACCTACAACACCTTCTAGAACTAACACCAAAAAAAGATGTCCTCTTCATCATAGGGGATTGGAATGCTAAAGTAGGAAGTCAAGAAATCACCGGGATAACAGGCAGGCATGGCCTTGGTGTACAAAATGAAGCAGGACAAAAGCTAATAGAGTTTTGCCAAGAGAACACGCTGATCATAGCAAACACTCTTTTCCAACAGCACAAGAGGCGACTCTACACATGGACGTCACCAGATGGTCAATATCGAAATCAGATTGATTATGTCCTTTGCAGCCAAAGATGGAGAAGCTCCATACAGTCAGTCAAAACAAGACCTGGAGCTGACTGTGGCTCAGATCATGAGCTGCTTCTTGCAAAATTTCGGCTTAAATTGAAGAACGTCGGGAAAACCACTAAACCGTTCAGATATGACCTAAATCATATCCCTGATGAATATACAGTGGAGGTGAGGAATAGATTTCAGGGATTAGACCTGATAGACAGAGTGCCTTAGGAACTATGGACGGAGGTCCGTAACATTGTTCAGGAGGCAGCAACGAAATCCATCCCAAAGAAAAAGAAATGCAAGAAAGCCAAGTGGCTGTCTGATGAGGCTTTACAAGTAGCTCACGAAAGAAGGGAAGCGAAAAGCAAGGGAGAAAGGGGAAGATATACCCAACTGAATGCAGAGTTCCAGAGAATAGCAAGGAGAGACAAGAAGGCCTTCTTAAATGAACAATGCAAAGAAATGGAGGAAAACAACAGAATGGGAAAGACTAGAGATCTCTTCAAGAAAATTGGAGATCTCAAGGGAACGTTTTGTGCAAAGACGGGCATGATAAAGGACAAAGAAGGCAGGGACCTAACAGAAGCAGATGAGATTAAGAAGAGGTGGCAAGAATACACAGAAGAACTATACAGGAAAGATCTGAATGTCCCTGATAGCCATGATAGTGCGGTCACTGAACTTGAGCCGGACATCCTCGAGAGTGAAGTCAAGTGGGCCTTAGGAAGCATTAGTAACAACAAAGCTAGCGGAGATGACAGTATTCCAGCCGAGCTATTTAAAATCCTAAAAGATGATGCTGTTAAAGTGCTGCATTCAATATGCCAACAAATCTGTAACACTCAACAGTGGCCACAAGACTGGAAAAGGTCAGTTTACATTCCAATTCCAAAGAAGGGCAACGCCAAAGAGTGTTCAAACTACCGCACCATTGCGCTCATTTCACATGCCAGCAAGGTGATGCTCAAAATCCTACAAGCTAGGCTTCAGCAGTATGCGAACCGAGAACTACCGGAAGTACAAGCTGGATTTAGAAGAGGCAGAGGAACTAGAGATCAAATCGCCAACATTCGCTGCATCATGGAGAAAGCAAGAGAATTCCAGAAAAACGTCTATTTCTGCTTCATTGACTATGCTAAAGCCTTTGATTGTGTGGATCACAACAAACTGTGGCAAATTCTTAAAGTGATGGGAGTACCAGACCACCTTACCTGTCTCCTGAGAAACCTTTACGAGGGTCAAGAAGCAACAGTAAGAACCAGAGATGGAACAACCGATTGGTTCAAAATTGGGAAAGGAGTACGACAAGGCTGCATATTGTCACCCTGCTTATTTAACTTATATGCAGAGTACATCATGAGAAATGCCGGGTTGGATGAATCACAGGTCGGAATTAAGATTGCTGGGAGAATTATCAACAACCTCCGATATGCAGACGATACCACCCTAATGGCAGAAAGCGAAGAGGATCTCAAGAGCCTCTTGTTGAGGGTGAAAGAGGAGAGTGCAAAAGCTGGTTTGAAACTCAACATTAAAAAAACTAAGATCATGGCATCTGGCCCTATCACTTCCTGGCATATAGCAGGGGAAGAAATGGAAGCAGTGACAGATTTTACTTTCTTGGGCTCCAAGATCACCGCAGACGGTGACTGTAGCCATGAAATTAAAAGATGCTTGCTCCTTGGGAGGAAAGCTATGGCCAACCTAGACAGCATAGTAAGAAGCAGAGACATCACCTTGCCGACAAAGGTCCGTCTAATCAAAGCTATGGTTTTCCCAGTAGTAATGTATGGCTGTGAGAGCTGGACTATAAGGAAGGCTGAGCGCTGAAGAATTGATGCTTTCGAACTGTGGTGCTGGAGAAGACTCTTACGAGTCCCCTGGACTGCAAGGAGGTCAAATCAGTCCATCCTAAAGGAAATCAACCCTGAGTGCTCATTGGAAGGACAGATACTGAAGCTGAAGCTCCAATATTTTGGCCACCTAATGCGAAGAGAAAACTCCCTGGAAAAGACCCTGATGCTGGGAAAGACTGAAGGCAAAAGGAGAAGGGGACGGCAGAGGATGAGATGGCTAGATAGCATCACGGATGCAATGAATATGAACTTGAGCACGCTCCGGGAGAGAGCGCAGGACAGGAAGGCCTGGCGTGCTATGGTCCATGGGGTCACAAAGAGTTGGACACGACTGAACGACTGAACAACAACAACAACAGTTTATGAATATAATATTGATTTTAAAGGAAGTGATTTACTGAATTTCTAAAGGTGACTGGCATTAGCCAGTAATTTATT
Source organism: Heloderma suspectum (assembly GCF_057233095.1). Classification (NCBI taxonomy): domain Eukaryota; kingdom Metazoa; phylum Chordata; class Lepidosauria; order Squamata; family Helodermatidae; genus Heloderma; species Heloderma suspectum. The sequence continues at coordinate 53,726,827 of NC_139461.1, forward strand.
TATTTGGCAAAGCCTAATAGGCATTTGGCTATTGCTACAAGGACACTCAACCATGATTATATGTGAAAGGAAGATTTACTTTAACAGGCCATCATTAACTGTCTTTTGGCTGCCACTGTGGGTAGTAGAAGCTTCTATTCTACTTATCCCTCCCCATTGCCTAAGCCAGGTAGGGCTGATGGGAGCTGTAGGCTGAAACATCTGGTGGATCACAAGCTGCCAACCCCTGATCTAGGGTCTAAGGAAGGATCGTGCCATGAACCATCCCTGCCACATCCAGGTATGTTGGGGAAATGAAAGGAGGCAGTTGTGTGGGGTGTAGTAGTGATGAGACTCTAATATTGATTGACTGACTGTATTTCTATACCACCTTTGTGAGGCAAACTAAGGTACCCCCTGCCCCAAAAGACATGTAGGCCGTATTCTGCTCCTGATTGGGGGGGGGGGGGCTGCAATGGGACAAAAAATTTGGAATAGGATTAGGAACAAAAATTATTTTTGATTTAAAAAACAACACCTTATTGTTTTTACGAGCCCATTTTTAATGGAGCATGGTGGGTGGATTCACTCATCACAAGAACTGCATAAACAGTATAATTTTCTTCACATTGGGACCCAGTGTGAAAGAAGAACCAGATTTGTCTGACCAGGAATCCCTAAGGGTAAAACCTAGTTTTTCTAACAGCACCATATGAGGAAATTTTCCAAAGGCCAGGTGCTCTTCCTATGTTGATCTGCTTCTTACAGCACATTCCTTTTTTCACAGTCAGTGTATTTGATATTACTTGGCCTTCTACCTCCATGAAGTTTTATCAAAGAGAAGAAGGTGGGGCATTTGTATTTCCTAGGTCTCTTTCCATTTTATTTGACAAGAGCATCCTTGTCAGAGGATCAAGGAATTTTCTTCATACCTTGACCTTCTGCACCATTTCCCCCCCCCCTCTCATTTAGACTACAGCTGAACAAGCATCACCTCTGGGATTTAACTCAGGGATGAGAGCTTCAGCAACCCCACCCCCCGGCTCCCTTTAAGGTAGTTAACACACATATTTTTTCTATAATTATTAACAGATTTAACAGATTTATCCAACCAGGGTTCCTTCCATAAAAAGATACAGAAATAAAAGAGGATTTCATCATATTCATGAGACTGATGTTAAATAGGCTGGCCTTATTTTTAAACCCTTGACACCAATATGAAATCTTATAGCATACTATCAGCCAGTTAGAGCTAATCGTCATTAAATCAACCCAAGAAAACCCTGAGAATCAGAAGTAGTGCAAAATGGTTTAGAAAATATATTTACTTGATCTTTTCCTTAACCATTAGTCTATCAGCTACAGGCATATTAGTACACATTTCAGTTTCATATCTGAATCAAAGTGACTTGTATATAAAAGCTATGCTTAGAATTTTGGGCTTCCATTTTTAGTATACAATCCTGTTCACAACAGAAAAAAGTTACCTTACTAAATAACCAAAGATGGTGAAGAAAGAACAAACAGAACTCTAAATAGGCAGTTCTCTGTTCACCATTACTATTTTTTAATGAACTATATCTTTGCCATTAGAAACCTTTTAAATTAGTCTCATGTAAATACTTTTAAAAAGCGTACTTACAGCTAGATTGGGGCATCTATGTAGTCCATAGCCTGGTTTGCACATAATGCTAACCCATGGTTTATTTAAATCATGATTCGTTGCCCTACCCGGGGTTTGTCTGGCAGACAATCGAATAAACTATGTTTTAGTTTCTCAATCCCTGTGTTGTTTGTTTCCCTCCTCCTTTGCCCATGCCCTCCCTGTATCCTAACTGGTTTTGCAGCACTGCAGTAAAGGCATGTAAAGAGTCTGGGTTTTGTTTTACTACTCTTGCCTGCTGCTTCTGTAGCCTGGTGAAATAACCCATGAACAACCCATGATTCACACATAATGGCAAACTATGGTTTAAATAACCCACAGATTGCAGCATAAAACCTAACTGTCTTCAGCTAGGCTGTCTTCGTGGCTTGTTTGTGGTTAACAACCCATAGTTAACCCATGATTCCAGACTCACACATAATGACAATCCACGATTCAACAAACCATGGTTAATTAAACCATGGTTTGTCATTACTTGAACTGTCAATGTAAATCTAAACTAGAAGCTGACATGTTCACTGAAACTAATGAAAACCCAAACCAAAAACATCTCAGTCTCAAGCCCCGCAGTCAAAGGAAAAACTACACACATGTAACGGGTTGGATCCAGATCCAGTCATATCTAGAGCAGACCCACTGAAAACAATGTGACTTAAGTTAATTGTGAATAACAAGTCCCATTGATTTCAATTAGTTTGTTGCTCTAAGTATGACTGAGGCTGGAATCCTATACCTACTTACCTGGGTGTAACCCCCACTGAACTAAATGAGATTTATTTCTGAGTAAACGAAAAACTTCTGACAGTTTTAGTTTAGAAAAAAGGTAACTAATTGCAAATGGTGCATCAGGTGCCTCCCAGCTAGGAGAAACTGTGTGTGAAGTTTGGTCCCGATCCTGCAAACCTCCAAAATTTTATAGCCGTAACCCCGTTTTTGTGCGCATAGATTTCTGCTTCTTTGTGAGTAATTGCGCAGGATTTTTAAGGGAGATGTGGCAGATGGTTAAACAATTATGAATATTAAAGAGAACAAAAATAAAATATTCTTTGTCAAAATACTAAAATCTGGGGTCATCTAACAAACTTGACTATGACTAGGTACAGGACAAACAAAAGGACAAAAATATGGAATTTATTGTTATAAGTTGTTGTGACAAACAAGCGTGGATGGCTTTTAAAAAAAGAATTAAATGAATTCATGGAGGACAAGTCTAACAATGACTACTAGGTATGAACAGAAATTGTATTTTCCAAGTGAAAGGGTAGTATCCTATAGGGGCCATGTGCGCGTGGCCAGCGCTGTGCACAGCCCCTACCATGTGTAGCTGCAATAGCGCACTTCTGGAGGCAAGTGCTGACCCGAGCAAAAACACACGTTTCCAGAAGGGCGCAACCTGCCCCTTCCAGAAACGTGTTTTCGCATGTGTCAGGGCTTGCCCCTGGAAGCGTGATATTGCGGCCGAACATGGACCTGGACTGGAGGGGCTGGACGCATGGTCCCTATAGGATAGTACCCAACATATCTCTGCTCATGAGATATTAGGGACAAAAAACACAGTGCATGTCTAGAACATAGTTCTTACTTGAGAGTTTTCATGGGATGGAATGCATTGAAATGTAGGGCATTGGGAACCTGGCAGATGCTGGAGACAGAATGCTGATCTTGATGGGCTTTAGTCTGATCTAGCAAAGTACTTCTTATGTACTTAAAAATAGGTTAAAATGGATGACTACACTAGCCACTTTTCTTATTCACAATTTCACTTTAAAGCCAGAATTCTGAGTAAAGCAACGATTTAAAAGTAGCATACAAATCAGGAAAAAAATCAGTACAGATTTGATTAGAGTAGCAACGGCACAGAAATGCTTTACTGCTTGCTACATATTTTATGACTGAGATTTCAGCAATTTTGTTTGTGCCCAAAATATGAGTATGCACTTTTCAACTGGCAAATACCTTCATTCTAGCCTCCTGTGGTAGAAAAGATTGTTTTGCAAAATCTTAAAATCTAACTCTCCAAACTGTTATGTATTTTTCTTAAACTATTCCCTAGATATATATTTGGATACCAGCATTATTGGAGAACACCATTTTTATTACAATTTCAATGGTCATTAAAAGCCATAAATACTTTCCCTTAATTAATATTCTGTGGTGATACTATAATGCAATATGAATTAGGTAAAATAGTTCACTACTGAGTATGTCAACAACTACAGGCCTCAGATACCTTTATACTCTGCTCCTACTACACAAGAAATTCATCTTGAAATGCTTGTCAAGGTAATATAGATTTATTGACCACTATCTTACCATCGTGCTTAAGAAAGCACTTATGGTAAGGTGGTAGTCTGTACCATCCTGCTAAGTGGCAATGGGAATTTTACACACCTGCACCAGATCTGAACTATGAAGAACTAGAGAATTGTCAAGATCCATCCTTCCTCTTGGTAGGACATTATAGAAAAGTGCACTACCTAGTAACAACAAGTTCACCAGGATCAGAAACCACTTTATAATCTGTGGATTGTATCATATTGTGCCCATGTGCTCACAGGATTCACCACTTGTGCAATGGGCTTTTGTGGTTCTAAAAATAACCCAAAGTCAGCAGAATCACTAGTTTCCGGAATGGGTAGGTTAACAGAGATTGCAGGAGAGAGCTCTGCTGACTTGTCCCGATTCAGAAATGAACATTTCTGCTTATGTGCAGGGTTCTTTTTTGAACTGAAAAAGCCCTGTTGTGCAAGCAGTACATTTCCCGTGCGCAACAGAGCCAGCAGAGGTGGAGTGGCATGTTGGATACTGCCCATCATTTGTGGTGCCCTTCACATATGTATGAGCTACTTTTTCTTGATGCAATTCCATTTAGCTATGCAAGCTGGCATATGTTAGAAATAGATATATTACTTAAACATTGGCACCCCAGAGTGCCAACTGAGTAGAAAACACCTACATGATCTGCTCCTTCCATGTGGTTATGTTATTCTCACACAACCCTCAGCCACGTATAACCACATCACAAGCTCCCGTGGAACAGTAGCATACTATATTCACCCTGTACTGTGAGTTTCTGTAATGATGTGCAGACAAAAATGTGTCAGGTCACCATGACATTAAATATACTTTTTGTTAAGGATTTAAGTTTACTTGTAAAGTGCTGAATGGGGTCTGGTTTGTGTAGTGGTTTATTTCCTCTGCTATCAGAACTCTGGGTCCTCAGAAGGCAAAGCGGCTTGGACCTTAACTAAAAGTGTGCCTTCTAGACTTCTGTACCACATGAATATTCTCAGCTGACTCTCCAAGCCAACTGGGATACACCAGGTTCTGTAATGCCCTTACAGCCAAGGTAGCTTATCAGTCCAACCAACTTATGTGAAGACTCTGCCTACTCCCCTGATACATTTTCTTGACTGCTGTATCAGATCATGACCCCAGCCTGCTTTTGATTTTGCATCTGCTTCTGTACCTTCTATTGCTGCCTTGGAATTCAATTTTCTGCCTTGCTCTGACTCCACACTTAGCGCTGTCTCTTTGATCTGCCTGATCCGGTGGCTGACCTCCAGCCTGTCCATCTATTGCCCTTCTGCTCCTTGCCTGCCTGTACCAGAATGGAAACCCAATTGCATCCTGACTTGGACCTAAGCCCAAGGTCTGACCATACTGTACTTGATTGAAACTGTTAAAAAGTTGTGCCTTCAAAATATATTATCATTTTGTCCTGCCTCAGGATACTTGATCCTACCCTTTTCTTCTCATTCAGAGACCCACTGTTATTGCAGGCAACAAAACTGAGCGAGTGGCTATTCACAGAAACATATGGTGGCTTTCTCACTTTGCTGATTCTCTGAGTTAGGCATAGACTGGGTTTGGATGACACAATAACCCAGGATAGGCATATAATACACTACAACGTCTGGAGTAGGGATGTACGAAACACCTACTGGGCTCCAAGCTGGACAATCCGCGGTGGGGGGGAGGCGCTCCGTCCCTCCCCCCGGAATCCTCGACGGGGGGGAGGCGATCCGGTCCTCCCCCCCGGAATCCTGCCTGGCCGGCTCTGCTCCGCAGTCAAGCTGCGGAGCCGCCAGCCAGCTCCGGCCGCCCGCAGCTGGACATCCAGCTGCTGGGCAGCCCTGCAGGGACGCAAATGGCGGCTGTTCTAGCTGCTGCCATTTGCGTCCCTGTATTGAGCCGTGATAGGTTACATAAATATTTACGTAGCCTATCACGGCAGGGGGAAAAACCCCAGCGTACGCAAATGGCGGTAGCCGCCGCCATTTGCGTACGCTGGGTTTTTTCCCCCTGCCGTGATAGGCTACGTAAATACTAACGTAGCCTATCTCGGCAGGGGGAAAAAAACCCAGCTTACGCAAATAGCAGTAGCTGCCGCCATTTGCGTACGCTGGGTTCCCCCCCCTGCCGTGATAGGCTACGTAAATACAGAGCCTATCACGGCTATGAAGAGGAGGAAATGAATGGCGGCCGCAGGACGGCCGCCATTCGCAAAGCAGCACGGACGGGAGCAGGTAAGTGCTCCGTTTTGCACACCTTTTGTGGGTTGGGGGTGGCGGGTACTTCGTCCCGCGCGCCTTTCGTGGGTTGGGGGGGTGGGGGCTTCATTCCGCGACGGATATCGGGGGGCTGAATGCACTGGCATTCGGCCTCACCGAGATCCGTCGCGGAATTCTCTGACATCCCTAATCTGGAGGCTCCCCATGAAGGCACCCCAATTGTGCAATTTCGCCCCATTCCAGCAAACTGTCAGGGAGTTATAGCTCCCATCCCCCTTTTCCTGTTATGCGCACTTTTCCTTGAAGAAGCAAAATGGCTATGGCGTGTGTGTGTGTGCGTGTGTGCGCGCAACTGTGCTTCTGCAAAATTTTGCTTTAGTGCTAAAATGCTATAACAAACAGAAGCGCCTGTCTCATTGAAATGTGCAATCCATTGTATCACCTGATTCCTGATTGCTGAATTAAGCCCCTGATTAATTCAGGGGCTTAACCAAACCTTGATTGCTGAATTAAGCCCCTGTAGTTCACCCCACACCTCTCCCTTCTCATTGGGATATTGTAGAAGGTTAAAATAGGCTGCTGCGATGTTGTCAATGGGTGAAACAGTGCCACTGCTTGGGTGGGAGGACTACAGTGGGACAGGGGGTGGGGAGATAACTGAGATTACGCAAAGTAGCTTAATAAACTACTCACAGTAGCTGACTAGCCTGGTTGTGTGGTGGGACAATGTGGACCATTTCAGAAGTAAGCTACTGTGGCTTAAAGTGATGTCTGAATGTGGTCATTCCTATTTTATAAGTTGTTCAAGCCTGCTCTGTATAACACTTTTCTCCTATCTGATCACAGAATACCTTCAGTCTTGCTCCTGAACAACCAAATTAGTGACAGCTTTTCCTTTTCCCCTGCATTTATATCTGTGAACAGGTCAATGTCTCCTAGCAGATACCCGAACTTCCTTAAGAAATTGTGCGTTATCTCTTTAAAAATAATAATGCATGCAAATAATGAAGCCATATTCAAATAATAGAATATGGATATAACTTGGAACATAGGAAGCTGCCCTATACTGAGTCAAATCACTGGTCCATGAAGTACAGTCTTGTCGACACTGACACTTACCAGCTCTTCATAGTTTTAGGCAGGTGTTTTTCCAGGGAAATGCCAGGAACTGAACCTGGGACCTCCTGCATGCAAAGCATGTGCTCTACCACTGAGCCACAGCTCCTGGTGGAATGCAGAGAAGGTAAAAAAAATCCCCATCTTTGGGAAACGTATGCCAGACAAAATGTAAGAAAAGCATATGGGAAAGTTCTCTATCGGAATTTTATCAGGCAACAATTATACCACACCTGTCAAACGCAAATGCACAAACCAATCCAAGGTGGTTTTTGTTACTGTGAAATATCAAATAATCATTGTAGTGTTCCTTGAAGTAGCTACAAGGAAAAAATCACTTCAATTCAAAAGGATACCTCTTATAGATCATACGGGGCAGTGCCAGCAGATATGTGCTTCAGGATTTTTTACTTCTATGTTATCTCATATCAAAATGAGGTCAAAACATAGTCCAATTAATTGCAAAATTAATTGCAAAAAAATAAAAATAAAGATATATTATACCTAGAAAATCCATTCCTAATAGGGTAAATGTGAGAGGGGGGATATGCAATTATTTCAGTTACTCATTAACTCAAAAGATACAGTAGCCAAATCAAAACAAAAAACCCTGCCCACAGGCTAATTTAGGAAAAAGAGGAAAAATACATGATCAAGCTGCTTGTGCTTAGATCCAGACTATACCTTTTCCCTTGCGATGACAACCTAGCTCAGTTTACTCCTAGCAATAACCCTGGACTGAATGAACCACCTGACCTGAAAACTCACATTCATTACTGGTTCCACAAACTATAAAGTTAACTCCTGTAAACACTTGAATTAAAGCATACCTTTTAAAAGACTGAATTAGAAAAAGTCAAGATCCAGGGAAATAGTTTCTAAAAAATGTATGGGTAAATTGTATCAAAACAGTGGATAACTGGGTTTTTTTTTTTAGGATTCCTAGCTGAACTCAGTTTTCTTGCTCAGAAAACACTTATCATGTTTCTCTCCACCCTCCACTTAAGTTATTCGTAAACTTTACAGCTTTAAAAACAGCAGTGCTGGACTGCTGAACTATAACAACATAGATAGTTCTTCCACTCTATAGGATTCCTCATTCTGCTGTTTCATGGACTCTTTTAAATTGTTTCCTAATGTATCCTATTTCAACAGTTTGTTTCCTCTTCAATAAAATTGTGCAGTAATAACCATATAATTAATCCCATATATCCCTTCCAATAATCAGTTCTAATAATTTTGAAGTGTATTTTGTGGGGGGAGGGGAATTTACTGTAACATATAATTAGCCATGAAGAATGATGAACTCGTTTAGTGATGGGTATATTCAAATGATACATTATATAGAGAAGACAATGCATTTTCTTTGAAGCATGGCTCAAGAATGCTACCCGATTACAGAGGACTCCAAGTAAGGACTGAGATCCTAAACTTAGGTAACATCTGATACAAGTGTACACAGCTCTATTAAGTTCACAGCTCTGACTAGTTATACAGGAATTACCCTGCAGAAAGGCAATCTCTTCATCTGAGTTTAAATGGCAAAATGGCACAGTTAAGTCACTTAAATGGCAGATTTCCCTGCAACAAACTGAGAAGCAGAGTTCAACCACAGAGGGAGCTATCCTATGGCCGCTAGTCAGTGGCTAGATGGCCATAGGATACGTCGGTTTCTAGGAACCGACCGCAGAGCCCATACTCCAAGGTCAGTACCCTGAGAACCGACCCCCCCCCCCGTAGGCAGCATGGAATGGCCCCGCACTTGGAAGAGGAGCACGGAGTGGCGAAAACGGGGTGTTCCTGGGGGCATTCCAGGGTGCGGAAGGCAGAAATGCCGGTACAACACATCCAGTGTGTCATCCAGCAGCTGCTTCCCCCACTCCGCCTTCCCACGGCTAGACAGCTGAAATCCCCTCCACGCTTTCCTGCCCTGCAATGGATAGGCGGTCACCTCCAAGTTTGGAGGCAGCCACCTACCCCAGTAGGATTGCGCCCTTAAATGCACATACCCGGTCTTGGGGTGAGCCTCAATAGCCTCCAAATTTTATGGTCCCATTTGGTGGTAAAAGTGTGGGCCATCTTGCTGATGTGGATGATTTTGGTGCCAGATTCATTGCGAAGGCTTACCTTTAGTGGTGGCAGCAATGGCTTGGATACACACACAAATATACACATACACACATATACATATAGCCGCTGCAGGTGGCAGCAGCAGAGCTCCCATCTCAAAGGTCTGGCCAACACTAACCCCCGCCCCCCAAATAATGCCCATAATGCATTTTGAAGGGGAAATGGCAGCAGCTTATGACAGCAGCCAAATAAAATTAAAAAAAAATAAATAAAAAAGAGCCAAGAAGCCATCACCATCACCACTGCTAAGGTTAAGCTTCCCTCATGGTGCTGATTTTTTCTGCTCCCTCCCCCACCAATACAGCAAAAGTATCACCTATTCAGGTGGTCCGAAGGGCCACCCCAATACATTTTGCTGCCTAAGGCAAAGCAGTAAATAATAATCCACTTCCTCTAAATCAAGGTGCATAGTATTTAAGGCAGTCACATTATTTTGGCATGAGAAGCAGAAAATCCCACAAGTGCCTTTCCCCTTTTGGACAATAAATATACAATAATAATAAATAACTTAATGATTTGCTTCCCTTACATGGCAACTGCAGTTCAGGTGCCTAAGGGATCCAGATCAATCTGCCTAATAGTAAAGCCAGACTTGAGTTCCACTCCCCTCAGATAATCACCAAAATTTTAATTTCAGCTATTTTTGTCTTAGACATAGCCTAGTCATAATTGATGGTGTCACATATGTATTCTTCATCTAAACTCAGGCTTAAGTACTCAAGTTCAAATAGTAACGTGTGATTTGAATCTTAGGTTTCTAACAAATAATGGGTATCCTTCCAAGTTAACATTTTTGTAATCAGAAAAACGTCTATTTCTGCTTCATTGACTACGCTAAAGCCTTTGATTGTGTGAATCACAACAAACTGTGGCAAATTCTTAAAGAGATGGGAGTACCAGACCACCTTACGTGTCTCCTGAGAAACCTGTACCAGGGTCAAGAAGCAACAGTAAGAACTGGACATAGAACAACCAATTGGTTCAAAATTGGGAAAGGAGTACGTACGACAAGGCTGTATATTGTCACCCTGCTTATTTAATTTATATGCAGAGTACATCATGAGAAACGCTGGGTCAGATGAATCACAGGTCGGAATTAAGATTGCTGGGAGAATTATCAACAACCTCAGATACGCAGATGATACCACCCTAATGGCAGAAAGCGAAGAAGATCTAAAGAACCTCTTGTTGAGGGTGAAAGTGGAGAATGCAAAAGCTGGTTTGAAACTCAACATTAAAAAAACTAAGATCATGGCATCTGGCCCCATCACTTCCTGGCATATAGAAGGGGAAGAAATGGAAGCAGGGACAGATTTTATTTTCTTGGGCTCCAAGATCACCGCAGACGGTGACTGTAGCCACGGAATTAAAAGACGCTTGCTCCTTGGGAGGAAAGCTATGGCAAACCTAGACAGCATAGTAAGAAGCAGAGACATCACTTTGCTGACAAAGGTCCGTCTAATCAAAGCTATGGTTTTCCCAGTAGCAATGTATGGCTGTGAGAACTGGACTATAAGGAAGGCTGAGCACCGAAGAATGGATGCTTTTGAACTGTGGTGCTGGAGAAGACTCTTACGAGTCCCCTGGACTGCAAGGAGGTCCAATCAGTCCATCCTATAGGAAATCAACCCTGAGTGCTCATTGGAAGGACAGATACTGAAGCTGAAGCTCAAATATTTTGGCCACTTAATGCGAAGAGAAAACTCCCTGGAAAAGACCCTGATGCTGGGAAAGATTGAAGGCAAAAGGAGAAGGGGACGGCAGAGGATGAGATGGCTGGATAGCATCACTGATGCAATGAATATGAACTTGAGCACACTCAGGAGAGAGCGGAGGACAGAAGGCCTGGTGTGCTATGGTCCATGGGGCACGAAGAGTCGGACACAACTTAATGACTGAACAACAAATCATTTGCTCTGACCATTCGACACACACACACAAACACACACACACACACACACCTTTGTTCCACTTTATTATTAGCAACCAACCAACCAACCAACCAACCAACCAACCAGTGGATTCTTATGTAAGTGTTACATATATCAAATATACATCACAGGGTTATATCCAATGGTGTCTTTCCGCCAGTTGCCGAATCCTCTTCTCCCTGCAGCCCCCCATGAACCCTCCAAACATACTCTAGAGAGCTGGGGGATCCTCTGAAGCAGATTTGGGAGTGTTCATGGAGCTGCAGGGAGGAGGAGGGGAAGGGAAACTCCTGTTGTGCAAGCAGAAGTCCACTTGTGTAACATTGGCTTTAGCCAATATGCACAACTTTTCCACGTAAAAATTCATTTAGGTACCATTTTATGTAGTAAACATTTTCCAGTGGCACATACCAAGTATAAGTAAAACTAGTGGCAGCTTCACATGTAGCACTATCATAAAGCTGACAGTTTAAAGATGGTTGTTTTAAAGTTTGTCTTAAGATTCTGTGATGAAAAGCTAGGTAATAGCTGACATGTAAACACAAAGTTAAATAAAATTCTTAAATGGCAAGTTGATAACATGGAAGGGTAATCTTTACAAAATAGTCACATTCCAGCAAAATATAAGCATGGTTCAAGTCTTACTGATTTCAATTAGACAGTTAAGTAAAACATTAAGGCCGCAATCCTATGCAATCTTGGGGGATGCTGGGAATTGACTTTTTTCCTGTCTACACATGCATAGGATTGCGCCCTAAATCTCTCTTACTGAAATTAATGGGACTTAAAGGGGGTTAATGTTTGCTGGATCATTCCCAGTAAAAACACCAAAGAACCAACTATCCAAGTACCATACAACTGTAAAGGTTTCTGATTGGAGGCTTGTGTTTAAAGTACCATCCATTTCTCAATTGTCCTTACACTATTTGAGGTCCTTTTTATTTAAACAAATCCTAACAATATGGGTCTGTCAGCAAATATATCAAGCCTTATCGGGTCCAACAGAAATCTGTTTATGTGGAATGCAACCAAATAATAAAAACCAGCACAACATATATTCCCTGGATGGTGTATTATGTCAGATAGAAAAACACATTAGCTCAGCCACCTTATACCTATAATGTTATTTCACTGAATTCTTTATGAAAACTGAATATACTGCTCAAGTTATTGTTACTTAAACCAGCTCAATGAAATAAAGAATGAGATGAACCTTTTAGGGTTGTGAAATCAGCCAGGATAAAATTATTTGGTTCACAGCTATACCTACCATGGTCAGATAACTTAACCTCAAAAGAAAATCCAGTATTTCTTAAATGCAGCTTGACTAAAGCTAAGCTTGCTTGGGGTGAGTGTTAAAGGGAGCTTATCGAGCATTCTGAGGAGATCTCTCTGAAAATAGCAGGAACTAGTCCTTGATTACACAATCTGGCATGAATGCAGAGTTTTTTCCCTTATGTTCCTAGTGCATTATGCAGGTTTCATGGATGTCTTTTATCTGTATCATGAAGACTAAGATAACTCGGATAGAATATAACATTCTTCATAAATGAGATAGAAAAAGCATATGTTAGTAACATATTTAAAGAATCATATTTATTAATGCTCATAAGTTTAAAAGTTTAGTATTTCTGTAATTGAAAAGAGTCAGATATATAGCAGAATCTTCTGCTAGGGGTTGATCCTTCTTTACAAAGGACACTATCCATGCTCTGTTGCACTTACTAGCAATATTTTCACTTACTGTAACATACTGGAATGGCACCCTATTTTCCGACCCAGCAGCACCAATGCATATACAGAGTTCCAAACAAGAGCTTGATGTTGAAAGCATGTGGACAATGCCTGGCTAAGCTGTGTGTTGTTGACCAAACTGATAAAGATTTGTAGGGGCTGGAATATATGGGTGAGTTTCTATGCCTCCATTTGCCTTTGCTCCTTCTTATGACTTAGCAAAATAAGAATAAATTATTTAAAATAAGGATGTGTGTACAAAATTTATGCTGAAGAATTTATCTATCATGTTTCAGAATGTGGGTTACGTCAGAGTAGAATGTATTTTTTAAGCATGGTATATAATGGGCTTGCTAATATATTTCTATGTATCACTGAAGTGGAGATGGGGGAGGGGATCCCCTACATTTCATGGAACAAGGTGCATATACAAAGTACATTGTTTATTCCCAAATATGTAACACATTCTCTCTCTAGAACCACTGCGTAAATTTGTCACCAAGATTAGAAAAAGTGTCATTTGCAGTACAGGCTTTAAATGAATGATTTCTTCTAGCTTATCCCAGAATGGCATTGACTTGACAAATGTGAGAAAGTCCACAGCTATGAGATGGGGGCTTAAGTTGTGGGCTCTTGGTCAACTGAAAGGTTGCATTAAATGTAAATTATAAGACTGTTACTTAGATATATACCTTTCTCAACCAGGTGAAAGGCAAACAGGTCCTACACTAATTCACAGATGAACTTGCTGGCAAAAGCAAGAAAGGAGGCAAGCAATTACAACCTTCGTCTAGGAAGGCAAGGTATTTCATATAAATCCAAGCCAATTTTTAAAACAAGAACATGTAATGCTTTCTCCTTTCAGTTTATATAGAAAAAGTATTAGCCAATACTAGCAATAAATATCCTAGTACCAATTACCTTTTATTAATCATTTACTGAAATAAATTCCTGTGTTTTTTCATTTTTCTTCTAACATTTATAGCTTATTATTAACATCTGCCAACATCACAGTTTCATCTGCACAGAAGCTGAAGGGTAAAAAAAAAAAGTCACACACACCCTCTAACATGACCTGTACTTAGACAGAAAACAGTTTTCCCAGTCACCGCTTGGCTTCCTGTCTGTGACCTCTGAAAAGCATTGGAGGCCAGGGTTAATGGCCTTTCCAATCTCTGTGATAAGAATTCATTTTGTTCTATTACCAGCAGTTATCTCAGGAGCCTGCTGCATCACTTCAGCAGGGTTCAATCAATGAGAGGACCTAATGAAGTAACCAGCTGTAGCTCTATTTCACCTGGTCAACTCTATCAGACAAATAAGATCTATCAGTCACACATCTTAAGACCAATCCTAGAAACAGCATCTTCACAAGCTAAAACTGTATGCATATGAAGTAATGATATCTCACCATTCCTTTTTAATCTCTTTTAACATGGCTGTGCACAGAAAATGGAATCAACAGGGTTCAGAAATATTGCATTACAAGGACAACAACACAGGATTAAACAGCAGCAAATTTACAGAACACTAAAATGATTTTGCAAGAATAGCAAAAACTTTACAACCTCAGAACCTGGATCACTGGCAATGCAGGACTAGAAACTGTACACCCTTCCTTAATCTAGAACTCGCATGGAAGCAAATAATTTTCTGCAATAGAAAGCACACAGTATTTGGCACGTGTGGATTCCTCTCTATGCTTTCCAGAGTTACTGAAAGCTCCATGCAAGAAGATCATGTGTACTTTGAGGCGTTTCCATACAGGCTGCTGAGGCTAGATTCCAGGACTTCAACTAAAGCAATTTTAGATATAAGACAAGTTATACATGCAACTCCACACAACTTGCCTCTGAAAAGTCTTGAAAATCTCTGAGTTGGTCCTTTTCTAGCTAGTGCGAATTTGTTTGGCCACTAGCCAAGCATGGCTATTCCATGGATCATTCAGATGGCAATGGCCCTACCTTCTTCTCAGCCCTGAAAAGGGTTGGACTGTTCAGGAGCTTTGAGTAAATACTGCCATAGCAGTGACAATGACCGCTACTGCACCAACACTGAACATAGGGTTGGCTTACAGTGCAAGAGCAAAGGAAGGAGTTGTCCGCCTGCACCTGTGCAGGGACTGCAGTATCTTATGCCCAGTTCTCCCTATGTAGCCAAAATGGCACTACCCAAGTACAAGAGGAGGTATCAGCAGACATGGGGACGGGAGGACTGAGGTTTGAAAAAAAAAAACCAAAACCTTTAAGGGGAAAAATCCTAAGCTGGGACCCCCCCCCAAAAAACAACAACAACAACACAGCCTACTGAGGACGGAGCATACTCAGTGGCTACAAAACGCTGTCTGAATGTTGGCTAGAAATAACAGGAAACTGGGGGGAGGGATAATGGAATACAGCATTCCAAACAGAAACAGTTCACACTGCAATGTTTTGTTGCAGATCCCGCTTGTATATATTAATATTGAAGTCATTCTCTGATGCTTATGTAGCTAAATCAGCACTATGCACACACAAAAGCAAGTGGAACCCCAAGGTTTGCAGAAGTACAAAAAAAATTTAGGAAAAAAAGCCTTAAGAGGGAACCTTCCCCAAAACAGCCTAATGAGGACTGAATGGGGAGGGGATGGAAAACCAAGGGAGGATGGAATGGAATATCCTGGAAAGGGGCATGGCTGGCTGCCACCCTCAGCAGGAGCAATTTGCACTGCAACATTTTGTTGGAGGTCCCACCTGTTCCTTCTAATAGTGAAAGCAGGTGATTAAGTAGAAGTGAAACAGGGCTGCCTAATAGCAAGAGTGGTTCCTACATACTCAGGGGTCTGCTTAGGCACATCCTTTCTCCTCTTTCTGGTATCCATCCCCATTGCTAAATATGAAATGGTCTTGTTCCAGGCTAGAAGCCTTCTACCACTATAAAGCACAGCAGGACATTTCCCCTCCTATCTATAAGACTTCTGCTCCATGCCAGAGCCCTGAACAGGAGCACATATTGATGCAAGCCCCACTTGTACTTATGATGACAGAAATGGCTTTTTGTCATCTATTAGTCAAAGGTAAGCCAACCAAATGTTTTGCTTCATGATATATTAAGTTGCAAACACCAAATCCAAAAACGTACACCGACTTAAACATTTGCTAAAATTACTTGGATCCGTCATATTTCAGTGGAAATATTTACTGATTAGAAATAGAGATTGCACCCATTTTAATAATTTTATTCTTGATTCAGAAGAGATTTTCAACTGAAAATCCTTTTTAAAGTTAAACAATTCTATAAACAAAGAAAGAAAATACTAATACCCGATTTGCATGGCCTATTTAAGAATAACCAGTTGTAATGTGTTGTTATTTTATGTTTCCATTTTAGACTGTTGATGGATCACAAATATCCTGTGGGAAGCCATGTAAGAAAGGTCTCATCTTTTTTAGGAATGCTGAAAGCTATGTATAGCAAAGTTTATTTTATTATGTTAATCAACCTCTATCTCAAGAAATTACATTTATGTCCTCTTAACTAAAATGTCTTCTTAACAAATTGAAAGGGAAGAAATCATGGGTATTTACTGTTAAGGAGAAAAAAAAACACCACAATATCCAAATAATCACAGAATCATGAAATTGAAAGGGACCTCAGAGATCATCTAGTCCAATCCACAGCTCACTGCAGGCTCTGGACTGCAGGGTGCAGCTACAGAATCCCTGACAGATGGCCATCCAGCCTTTGCATAAATAGTTCCAGTGATGCAGAACCCCATCTGTTCCACTGCTGAACAGCTTTCACTGTTAGGAAGTTTCTCTTAATGTTTAGCCGAAATATGCTTCCCTGCAATTTCCATCCATTGGTTCTAGCAGGACTGGAACCAATAAGGCAAGACATAAAAAACTGACACAAAAACTTCATACACACTTACAGATACCCTCTTTTATCCATCAGTTCTAATATGGAAAGTAGTTAATGGGTTATAATATAAGTGTATTGCTTCAAGTAGGTGTGCATTTGCATTCCCCATCTAAATACAATTTAAAGTTGTGAGCTAAGAAGTCACCAGTTCAACCATGAACTCACTAGGTAGCCTTAGGCAAGCCATTAGTCTCTCAGTGTCAGTCCCCCATCTGCAGTATGGAGGTAATAAATGCTAACCTATCTCACAGGTCTGCTGTAAGGAATACATGTTAAGAGCTTTGAAATCTACTATAAATTCTTGTTGTTGTTTTAGTTTTGCACACTTGCTAGGATCCAAGGGGCTACTTTAAGCATGCCTGAGGGCTTGGTTTCCTTTGAACTACAGACTTTCACGCCATATCACAAACTGCTTTTGAATGTCCTTTCAGTTTCAAAAGTTGTTTCCATGTGGCATGAGGGCATGGTGCTCAAGAAACACAAGCTCAAGGACCTTTGGAAACGAAGAACTAGTTGTAAAGTTCATTGGATCCTAGCCAATGAAATAGTAATTTATTAATCCCAAATTTGTTTAAATTAAATAAAGGGAAAATGTATCTAAATGCTACTGATATTTAAGAACATATTTTTCTCTAGGGATATTCCTACCTCTCTACCCCTGAAAGAGGCCTGAAACATCTATGCCACATATGAAAACAGATAACTTTATGCCTAGCAGGCATTTTGGGAACATCTGTCAATTTTTTTATGGAATGCACTGATTGTGGGCTATTGATTGCATTTAAACAAAGTTGTTGCGAAAAAAAAATCAGCTAACAATTCGTGTAGGAAGGGTTGATCAATATTTAAATGACTCTCTTTATTGATTTAAAATTAACTTTCAATTAAGAGATCTATAGGACTCTTAACTGCGACACTTATCCATTCAAGAGAAAATAAAGGTACATTTATCGATACACTTAAACAGCAGTGGCTGGTTTTCTATTGATTCAGTCATTTGTGCTGGGATTCGTTAGCGTCATCAGGCTTTAACCTGCTTACTAGTTTTTCTCGGTATAATACTGCAAGATGAAGGAATGTACGGTACATGGGAAACACAGACAACCAAGAGAGTTTAAAGATATACTAGAAGGTAATCTTTATAATTTTTAATTCTCTTAAACTAAAATCTACACTGATTTCTTCTAGAAACCTCCCCTGACAATGCTGTGATTACTAAAGTAAAAAATACATGTTTGCATGTAAGAGGATTGTAAATTGAAGTCTTTGTATATTTTCTTTTTCTTACTCTTAACTAACTCCATCACTTTTTGCCTTTAATTTAACATATAAAAAAGGGCTTTTCAGTATATATTTGCCTCTTAAAATATTTAAGAGATGATATTAGAACTATGTTTTAGAATGTCCATATATACAAATATAGTATGGGTGGGGAGAGGTCAAATAGGTACAATATGTGTTGTGACGTAGTTATGTGTGTGGAAATATTTAGAGTTGTGGAGCACAGTCGTACCTATGCTTATTTGGTAGTAAATACAACCATGTTCAATGTGGGTTATGCTGCAATCCAATACAAATCCAATGCTGCAAACCTGGGAGTAAGCCCTACTGAACTCAGTGGCATTTACTTTTGAGTAGACATGTACAGGATTGTACTGTTAGTCTCAGTTAAGTGTGCATAGGACTGCAGCCTTAGGCTTCAATCCTAATCACACTTATTAAGGAGCCCCATTGAATACCCCATTCATGCATAACATTCTCATTGGAACCTACTAAAGCAGGAATACTAAGTGTTTTTTTTGGGGGGAATATATAACATGAACAACAACAGGAAAATTTATGTTGGATTTGTTTCCATTACATTTAATCTGAAACTAAACCTGGAATAATAAATCTGAAATAACACTTTGAAGACAACCTGTTTTGTGCTTTTCAAGATTTAAATGGAAGATAACAACAACTAAACAAAAAACAGAGGATGGCTAACAGGCATGGTATGTTTACTGAAGAAAGTCATAATAAGATTGTATGATATAGATGTATAGAGATATAGATATAGATATATAGATATATAATGTATATCTATTAAATCATGCTGGTTTACAACTAAAGAAAGATATTACTTTCTTAGCTTTAGGAGATTAACCCCAAACTTTTGTTCATAAATATTCTGATTAAAGACAAAGGAAGACAATTGTGAAATTAATATACTGCTGATTGTCTCTGTACACATGAAAGAGCATTAAGTACTATATATCAACACTTTCCATCAATGCTTCCCTGTGCAACATCACAGTATTACGGTATTACTGTAATATCACAGTATTACACAGAGAGCCAGTGTGGTGTAGTGGCTACAGTGTTGGACTGGGAGCCGGGAGATCCAGGTTCTAGTCCCCACTCAGACATGGAAGCTCACTGGGTGACTTTGGGCCAGTCACAGACTCTCAGCCCAACCTACCTCGCAGGGTTGTTGTTGTGAGGATGAAATGGAGAGGAGGAGGATAATGTAAGCCGCCTTGGGTTCCTTGCAAGGGGAAAAAAGGCGGGATATAAATTAAATAAATAAGTATTATTTGATGTGGGACAGGGTTCACTGAGAATGACTTTAGATGGCCTTGTTTTTCTAAGTATAACTATCTCGGTCTTGGACTTCCTTGTGTGCGTGCGTGCTCCCTTTCTCTCATGGCCCAGAAATGTCTGTACAATGAATCAATGCTCTCTTAGGTTGACCTGTTCATTACCTATTCATTTTCTGTGTTGGAATATCAGGCAGGAAAATAAAAACAGTATAATTATGTTAAAACATCAGAACATTCTCAGTTCAAATTACTTAATTATATAGTTTGAAGAAATGACAACCAGGTTTGTCACTAACCATACTGAATTTCTTTAAATTCTATGAAGCAAAACAAAACAAAAATCAGGTCCGTTTTATAGCACCTATATTTACACAATACTAGTTTTGGGAGTAATCCAGAAAAACTTTAATGCACTTTAATCCCATCAGAATTAACAGGACCTGAACACTAAGCTCTATACTTAAATCCTATTAAATTTCAATGAGATTTTAGTACACTTAATTTTTGCAGGCTAGCATCTTGTGTTCTTTTTACGGCCACTTCAACTTAAATTGTGCTTCTAAATGTTTAGCTATAGATCCTTAAAGTGGATTATTTTCAATCAAGATTAAAATCAGTCATTAAAATCATGACTTAAACCTCCAAGAGAAGAGACTGTTTTAAATCAAGTTTCCCATTTGTACGTACATTTTCTGAACAAGTGCATAGAAATTAATTGGTATAACCATTAAAACAAGCTTATTTAAGATTAATGGATTGCATCCAATGATGTCCAACAGAGGAACAGACACTGTTGTCAGAATGGACTTCTCCTCCCCCTACAGTCCCCACATGCCCCCAAATCTGCTCTGGAGGGTGTGAGGAACCCTCCAGAGTTTTGTTGCCTGAGTGGGGGGATGCAGGGGGGAGGAGAGAAAGGGGAAGTGCCGTTGCATGAGTACAAGTCTGCTCACATTGCATTGGATGTAGCCCAATATAAGCTTTTACATTTTCAGATTCAGAGACTAATCCCCATGCAGCGTAGCAGAACTTCATTTCATCCCTTATTGCCCACAATGCACATGCACAGGCTTTCTGTGAAGCAGGCTGTATGGGTTTATAGCAAGTCTGTATACACTTCCCATAGTTTTACTCTGATGTTCCCTTTCACTCGATCAAGGAATGGTGCAGTGGAAAGGGGGAGGAACCAGGTATCTGTTATGCCCTACATGGAGCCATCTATACACTGGCACTGCAGCAACTGTGGACTGAATCAAGCCTATTATGTTTGGAATGCAAATGAGACAGTAGGATTATTCCAGCCAACAGAGCAAATTTAGCAAAGGCTACTCACCTTTACTTATAGTGCCATAGGAGCTGTGTTCCTATTGTTGCTTCCCATTCTATTCTGATAACACAGGAATGAAGAAATCACACGGGCAGAGAGGGATTACATAGAAAGAACCATGCTAATACCCTACCCCCAATCCATGCTAGTATAATTCTTTCCATATGAACCTGTTCCACTAACATGGCTCCACCTATCATATGTTATCAAAACACTGTGAAAAAGCATCCACAAGTGAAGTGGCTTCCATGCTTTTGCAATCAAGTGTGAATCAGTCCCTAGCATATAATTCACTAATCATTATACCAGCACATAAATTAAACCCATTTATGTTCTATTTTTGCCACTTAGTTTCATTACAAACTTAAAACTAAGAATTCTAGATTAGTTGGTTTTCAGATTATTTTATTGTAATTACCAAAAAGGTACAAGTAAAGGCTATGCTTTATGAATGTATACATTCACAAGATTGATATTCCCAATTGCATGGAAGCTGACACATATACAGCTCGATCTCCCCTTTGCAGACATTGCACTCAGTGGACAGATATTGGGGGATAGGGTTTGATGTCAGGAGCAGGACAAAGAAGTGCAGTTCTGCTCCCTTCCCTTACATTCAGCCTAGCTGTGGAAGCAGCTTTATAAAGAGGGCTAACGTCAAAAATGGAAACACATTTTCATTGTCTGACAGGAAAATAAAAGAATTCCATGAGTATAGCTTGTAATCACACCACCCAAAGTTTCTGAGAGTATATTAGAAGTAGAATATGAAATAGTCCCTAAAATAAGGCTGTAATAAAATATGTCAAAATATTGTAAAGACAATAACAAGATTCATTAAAATATATAACATTTTATTAAATTCTGAATATGGAACCATGAACTAATGAACTAATCTATTTTAATCACTGTAGGTTTCAGATAATCCTAAAACTTTGTCTATCATTTTCAGGTTCAGAAATTATATCTCCATCTTGACGTAAATGTAAAATAATCTTGGACACCTGAGACCTTACCTATGGATTGTGTTTTTCATATGCTTTCTATACATCTATATTCAGATTGAAGGAGGACCATGGAAAAGGGACCCAACAATCTATATCTCCTTTGATGATAGCTGTTATCATCTTAATGGTATAAGTTGTACTCTGAATCTGGTTCACCTTTTTTTCCTGGATTTTGAGACTTTATGCTTCCAGAATGCGACCTCATAGTTTAATTGTAATAAGAAAGCAGATCTGTTTTGTGGGTGAACCACACTCGGAAAACAATGGGAATATAACCAATGTATGCCTAAGAGGCAAAACAAGTGATTCCTTACAAATGATGGAAATAAATGTTATCTAATTTCTGAAATTCCCTTATCAAGCTTGATCTGTCTCTGTGGAGTTTTGTTTCATCACTCTTATTTTATTTCTCACTCAAGACCAACGTCATTGCTGATAAGACTTGATTTTAGATATATGTGTAACATTCTATGATATGGTGTAGGTAGTTCATTTAAACCTTTGCTGTGTTCTGCCTAGGGCTTTCCTACCCCATGATTTCAGAGAATCTTCACATCACTTTATCCAAATCGTGAGAAACACACATGAATAATTGCAAGAGGTGGTGTAACAGGGTATAAAATTGTTTCTGTATTCAAGGTGCTATACTCACTTCATTCTATAGCTCTCTGCTGAGAGATGGTGTTTGCAAACTAAGTCTGCTATAATCCTCTCACACAACAGTACATAAAATATTTGCATTAATTCTAATGTAGTGCATTTTATTTGCAACAGAAACCTGCATCAAGAACAAAACAAAACAAAAAATGTTCTTTAGCTGACAAGTTCACATGCACTCTCTTTTTAAGAAGGGGAACCTTGTGAAGTTTATGAGAATCTGCCACTCTAAGATTGTGTTGATGCTTTAATTTACAACTAAATGGAATAGAACTTAAACTTCAAATCACAAATGCCTCACACATTGAATCAGTGAATGCTTCTTTAGTACTTTAAAAATTTCCTTTGCAGAAAATAATATGAATGCTTAGAAATAAAACATTATATGGATTTCTCCATTCATAGAGATAGTGGGGCGAAATTAGTCCTATAATGCAAGGTAAACTTATTGCACATGACAATTGACATAAAGATATACTATATAATTCACTTGAAGTTACTGAAAATATTTTAACAGCTCGATCCTAAGCATATTTATTCAGAACTCCCAATTTTCCTAGCGAGTATGCTCAGATTGCAGTCTGACATGTTGTTTGACTACAGAAAATATTACCACAATAGCACCATTCACAGTCTTGCACTTCACTGATTAATTTAGCCTTAGCTAAACAGAAAATCTTAATTTTCTCTTCCTTTTTTTAGTACTGAGGAGGTAAGTCTCTCTCACTTGCATGTGGAGTTTGCTTTTTCCTTAAAGCTCGGGAGACTCCAGCAACAAAATCAATGTATGTATGTTCAGAGCAGTTTTCAGGGTTTTGTAAGACAAATCTTTCAAATGGGAGCTAGTTTAATGCTATTGAGCTGAATTTCGATCTGACAGAGTGAGTGAACAACACAGAAACAGTTCACTTACCACTGCTCACACTACAGGAGGTTGCTATCAGGTACAGCTCTGTGCAAATACAGCTGTGTTATCTGGTATTTCTCAGCAGACTCTCACCTCATCTAATTCAACAGTCATTTGTTTAAACAAACAAACAGGTACACAGTTATTATGAAATGTAATTTAGATTTTTTCTTATAATAATGTTCAATTAAATTCTATCCCAGTAGCTTACATGTAGAGCTATGCAGGTACCTGGCAGTATTATTTATCTGATTTTCTTCCTAGTTACACCAGTCTAAATCATCCATAATGAATGTGTGCAAATGGAATCAGTGGTAACAACATTAATTTGTCCACACTTATGTACAGAAACTACATATGCAATTCAGGCTCATTTGACATATGCAGCTTTCTGCACACACAGAACCTCTTTGCATACATAGGAACTTAAGATAGATGCATGGAGTGGTGGTGCCCTCATGGAGGGGGCACCACTATTCCAGTGACTTGGGGCAGAAGGAGATACGGCAGGAGGAGGGGGTTGGGACATCATAGTAGAATGGGTCACAGGTGTTTATACTCTGTTCCCCTTCTACTCCCCTCCTCTAGCTCTCATGTATCTGGTAGCTCTTCCACTGTGCCTTCCTGTCTTGTGGTGCTGCTATTTAATGCCAGATCGGTCTGCAATAGGACCACGCTCATTCATGATTTAATCATGGATGAGAGGGCTGACCTGGAGTGTATTACTGAGACTTGGGTGGGTGAGCTGGGTGGAGTCAACTTGACTCAGTTCTGCCCACCTAGGTACTCAGTGCAGCACCAACATAGGTTGGAGGGCTGGGGGGGGGGATTGCCATGGTTCATAGAACCTCCATCTCCATCACCAGGAGGCCACTCCACCTTGGAGCGGGTCTTGAGGGGTTGCACCTGGTGTTGGGCCATAGAGACAGATTGGGGATGCTGCTGGTGTACTGCCCACCCTGCTGCCCAACATCCTCCCTGACTGAGCTGGTAGAGGTAGTCGCAAGTGTGATGTTGGAGGCAGAACCACCACCTAGGATGGTGGTTCTGGGTGGCTTCAACTTCCATGCTGAGGCTAGGGGTGTACGACACCCCACTTACCTGGCTCTGCTGGGTTCTGCAGGTGGGGGGAAGCCATCCGTTCCTCCCCCTGGAATCCTCGACGGGGAGGGGAGGCGATCCGTTCCTCCCCCCTGGAATCCTGCCCAGCTGGCTCCGCTCTGTGGCCAGGCCGTGGAGCCACCGGCTGACCCAACCTGCAGCGGGGCCTCCAGCCGCTGCCAGGCTGCTGCGGACGCAAATGGTGTCCTGCGTAGGGGACACCATTTGCGTCCCTATGCAAGCCCATAATAGGCTACGTAAATATGTATGTAGCCTATCACGGCTAAAGTGGGAACGCAAATGGGGACAAAATCACTTGTCTCTCCAGTGAACTTAAGCCTGTTGTTTGTGCAGTACCAGTCGAGGTGACTGATACCACCATCTGCCCGATTTTGTGGGATCAGTTCCAGTTGTTACGGCCTGATGATGTGGACAAGATGCTTGCAATAATGCGACCATGTGCCGTCTTGATCCGTGTCCCTCCTGGCCAATAAAAGCTAGCTGAGGGGGTATGACTGGGTGAGTCCAGGGAGTGATAAATGCTTCCGTACGGAAAGGGGTGGTCCCTGCTGTCCTTAAGGAGGCAGTAGTGCAGCCACTTCTGAAGAAGCCCACCCTGGACCCAACAGTATTAGACGACTCTCGCCCAGTCGCAAATACCACTTTTCTAGGGAAGGTACCTGAGAGGGTCATGGCGGACCAACTGCAGGCACTCTTGGAGGATACTGATTATCTAGACCCATTTCAATCTGGGTTTTGTCCTGGTTACGGGACTGAATCAGCCTTGGTTGCCCTGACGGATGACCTTTATTGAGAGAGGGTAGGGTGAGTGCAACCCCGTTAATTCTGCTCAATCTCTCATCGGCTTTTGATACCATCGACCATGGTATCCTCCTGGATTGACTCTGGGGGATGGGTATTGGAGGCACTGTGTTACAGTGATTCTGGTCCTACCTACGGGGCTGATTTCAGAGAGTAACATTGGGTGACTATTCCTCGGCCCCTTGGCAATTGAGCTATGGGGTGCCGCAGGGTACCATCTTGTCCTCAATGTTGTTTAATATATATATGAAGCCGCTAGGAGTGGTCATTAGGGGATTTGGAGCTAAATGCCATCAGTATGCTGCTGACACACATCTCCCTGTGACATCTGGATCAGGAGAGGCTGCGTAAGTCCTGAATCAGTGCCTAGACTCAGTAATGGGCTGGATGAGGGCCAATAAACTGAAGCTGAATCCTGGCAAGATGGAAGCCCTGTGGGTGAGTGGATCCCGGGTGTGCGAGACAGGCTCATTGCCTGTTCTGAATGGGGTTGCCCTCCCTCTGAAAGATCAGGTCCATAGTCTGGGGGTACTCCTAGATCCATCATTGTCGTTGGAGGCCCAAGTGGTCGCGGCAGCTCGGAGTGCCTTTTACCAGCTTCAGCTGGTTCACCAGCTACGGCCTCTCCTGGACAGGGATACCTTGACCATGGTGGTACAGGCATTAGTAACTTCAAGATTGGATTACTGTAATGTGCCCTATGCGGGGCTGCCCTTAAGGCTGGTCTGGAAGCTGGAGCTAGTGCAGAATACAGCAGCTTGGCTGTTGTGGGGAGCTGCCCCTTTTCAGCATGTAACTCCTCTGCTGAGGGAACTGCACTGGCTGCCTATTCGCTACTGGGCCAGGTTTAAGGTATACGTACTAGTGTACAAAGCCCTAAACAACTTGGGACCAGGATACCTGACAGCACGCCTCCTTCTTTACCAACCTGCCCAGTCACTGAGGTCATCAGAGGGCATGTTCCTTGTGGTTCCACATGGACCTATAGCCCAGTTGGAGTCCACCAGAAAAAGAGCCTTCAGTGTAGTGGCCCCCTCCTGTGGAATTCCCTGCCTTTAGAGATCAGGCAGGCACCAACATTGTGTTGTTTCCAGTGCCTCCTGAAGGCATTGTTATTTCAAGAGGCCTTCCTTGCATGACCAGCCATGGTTTGTTAAATTCCACCTTATGGGGTTTGTCTTTTTAAAACATGTTTTAACTCTTTTAACCTGCTGTTTTATTCTTTTACTGTGTTGTTCACCGCTCTGATGTGGAGCAGTATATAAATACTGTAAGTAAGTAAGTAAATAAAGGAGCTGCTCTTGACAATGCACTGAATGGGGAAAGCAGTGATCAGAGAGTTTTTCCATCCATATCAAAGAATTTGTGGAGTTTTGTACCAAACTACATGGCTGCAGTTGTGCACACTATTAGAGATGCATTGTTTTCCAGGGACAGAAACTTTTGCAGTCACAGTGTGAAATCTATATCAAACTGGGCTAATAGATTTTCCAGTGCATTATGTATCTATTTATTAAAGATATTTTGATAATGGATTCCAATCATCTCACACTTATGAGAAGCTGTGGGGGGAGGGGAATCTTGTTTCTGATAGCATAGGAGGTATAACAACAACATGCTCAGGTTTGGGACTGGTAGCCAGCCCAAAATCTGAACCCTCTAGTACAATATAACACAATGGGGGAAAGCTTCAGGAGAGAGAGTGGGAAAGAAAAAGTAATACTCTTCCCTCCCTTCCACCCCTCACCTCCCGTTCCCCTGAGAGAACTGAACTTAACAGCATTATGAGGCTCCTGTTCCAGGCTTGCTGTGGCCTTCAACAGGACCACTTCTAAGGGGCTGGGATACACTACAGTAGTTTGTTACTAGCCCCACTTTTTAAAAAACAAAATCGTTT
Source organism: Heloderma suspectum (assembly GCF_057233095.1). NCBI lineage: Eukaryota > Metazoa > Chordata > Lepidosauria > Squamata > Helodermatidae > Heloderma > Heloderma suspectum. Next base: position 53,754,097 of record NC_139461.1, read on the forward strand.
TTTGGAAAAAGGCCTGGTAGGTCCATAAAGAATTTGCAGCATCCCATCAATCATGCCTTCATATAAGCCCCTAATTCCCTATACAATATATACCTGAAAACAGTGGACAATGAACTATCAGTTCAAAAGATACCAAATGAAGGGCCAAACAGAAGGTGATAAGAACAAAGATTAGCTTTAAATTCATGTTTATTATTTAAAATAATTTGTAATGACCAAGCATTATTATCAGCTGCTAAAATCCCCCTCCCCCAGCATTTTATAACATTTAGTGCATTTTATAACATCAGTTTCTGCGTGCAGGACTTTGTGTCCCCTTCCATGTCTGGCAAATGGTTTATAAGAAACAAAATTGCAACCATTATCAGCTGTTGGAATTCACATCCTGAAATCCTTTGTCACTAAAATTCTATATCGTATGCTTGCTTTATGTCTCAGGTTTTTTTTTTAATATGCTGTAACCAACCATAAATCTTTGGGGCAGAAAACAGAACTAATGAAAAATATGACTGCAATTTCTTCAAATACATGCATAAGTGTGAATTCAAAGGAGGAGGGAAAAAAATATAAGGGCCGCCATGTGTGCTACTATACATTTGTTTAACACCAACAATGAACTATGCATTGAAACTTCTGATAACTTTTTCAGAGCAGCTCCAAAAACTATCAGGCTTTTCCACATTCATAATCTCCCTGAAGAGAGGAGGTTATATATGGGGAGGACCTTTTCTATTCACTTCAGAATTCAGAACTGTAGAGTACCTGGCCATTCATATGCCAGCATGCCTTATACTGCTCAGAAAAGAACTGGTGATGAGCCAAGTAGGTGGAGAATATTCTTAAGCATTTAGTATAATTTAGCATGCCCTGGTTACTGACACACACAATGAGAAAACATGTACAGCTTGGGGAGTTAGTGGGTGTGCTGTACTGAATTTATTCCTTCCTCTACATGCACTTATGGAATGGTGCACTGGTCACTTCTGCTTTCTGCTTATGGCAGTCTACTAGCTGACTGATGTGCGCTAATCGAATAGGGATGTTAGTAGTACACAGGATCCAGACAGTCTATCCTACTTCACTGAGGCAGGATTCATTAAGTTATACCTACAGGATATTTATCTTTTTGCCTGCAACAAAAGATGTGAGGCATGAATCTTTTAATGTTCCTCAATAGAAAACATTGTAATGGTAGTTAAGGAATAGGATTTCTCCCTTTACATGAGAAAAACTACTGGAAAAGACAAGTTAAAGCGGTGCTCAAATAAGTGTTGAAGGAAAAATGCTGCAGTACTTTGTATAGCATTGATAATTTAGAAGGCTGAAGAATCAGAATGGATGCAGCTGTGTTATAAGTTACAGCTAACACTTTTAGCTGTAAAGTAGAAGCTATCAGCTGCTGCAAAAATTGTAATAATCAAAGCTTAACTTTTGAAATAACAGATTTTTATTTATTTCCAAAACTTACTTATCCTTTTTCTGAAAGAGAATACTTAGGCAGAACACACAGCTAATAAAAATAAACCCAGGGACCACTGAGAGGTTCTTTAGAGAAGCTGTTCTACAACAGTGGTGATACCACTGAGAAAGCCCTACCCCAGGTATCACTGGATCGTTTTTCTTTAAAAAAAAAAAAATCAAGTGTTGAAGTTGAAGACCAAGCCATTCCAAGCACCTTATCCATGGAACAGACTGAAACTTACTGCAGCAAAAGAAAAAGAAGATGAAGTACTGGACACCTCTGGCTCGTATCCTGCTACAATGAGTCAGATCAGGTGCAAATAACTTTGTCCACTAACTGCCTATTAAGTAAGTCACAATGGGCTATTCTCACCACATCATGTTCCACGAGATCACATTGTAAAAGTTCCACAACCATTCAAAACAGTTGGATGCAGTCTGTGAATGGTGGCAAAAATGATTTATTTGTCACATCACTGTAACCGCACAAAGCTTTCAAGTATGCTCCACCACTAAGCTTGTTCAATTGGGTTTGGCCCAAAGTTTCTGCCACATACATTCTAGTTTACTTTTCCACAGCTTAAGTTCATGCAACCCTTCAGAACACCAATGTGAGCCATAAACCTAAGAGAAGAGAAAAGGGTGCCTAAGAGCCATTGGGGCTATTCGAATGGCACGACAGCACACTGTGGGTTATTTAACTCACTGCGAGGCTGTGCTGCATGTGGGGTGCATGTGGCCAACTTTTTGAATATACAACCCCCACTTGGGGATTGTCATGTTGTGCAAACCTGGCAAGTGTGGGCTCTGTGAACGTTAAACAAACTGTGGTCTATTTTAGGATTATGAGAGGGTTGTTTAATCCTCACATAACCTGCGCTTGCTGGGTTTGCATGACACACCAACTGCCGTGTGGAGGTTGCATATTTAATTTGGTGCCCACAGGTGCCGCAGATCATCGTGGGTTAAATAATCCAGGATAAGCCATGATATGTCAACCCAACCCAGTCAATATGTCAATTTACAGACCTCATCATTCTTGAAAAAAATGCCTAAATGTAGAGGCAGAGCTACAAAGACTGGGAAAGAATGTCATCCCCACTACCACAGCCCCATTTGTAGACCACAAAAGTCAGGTGGCATTTTCAGAGCTTTAAGAACATAAGAAGAGCCATGCTGGATCAGACGAGGGTCCATCTAGTCCAGCATTCTGTTCATACAGTGGCCAACCAGCTGCCCACGGGAAACTCACAAGTAGGACACAAGCAATAGCACCCTCCCAATCAGAATCCCCAGCCACTGGTGTACATAGGCATATTGCCTCTGATACTGGAGGTAGCATATAGCCATCAGGACTAGTAGCCATCGATAACCTTATCCTCCATGAATTTGTCCAATCCCCTTTTAAAGTCATCCAAATTGGTGCCCATCACTTCATCTTGTGGAAGTGAATTCCATAGTTTAACTATGCGCTGTGTGAAGAAGTTTCATAACCATTCAAAACGTTCCTTTTATCTGTCCTTGTATCCCACCAATCAGTTTCATGGGACAACCCCTTTGGATTCTAACATTATGAGAGAGGGACAAAACTGTCTCCCTATCTACTTTCTCCACAACATGTATAATTTTGTCCACCTCTATCATGTCCCCTTTACTCACCTTTTTTCTAACCTAAACAGACCCAGACGTCTGTTTTAGACAGACCTCCCTATCTTTCCTCATAGGGGAGTTGCTCCAGTCCCCGGATCATTTCAGTTGCCTTTTTCTGCACTTTTCCAACTCTACAATAGCCTTTTTTAGGTGTGATGACCAGAACTATAGAAAGTATTCTAAGTGTGGTTGCACCATAAAATTGTATATGGGGAGTATGATTTTATCAGTTTTATTTTTATTAAACATGAATTGGCTTTTTCGCAGCAGCTGCCCACTGAGTTGACATTTTCATCAAGCGTGGAACAAAGCAAAAGGGGGAGTTCCCAGGTGTGGGGAAGGCAGAAGTGCTGGTACAATGCTTCCTATGCATCATCCGGCCTTCCTACCCCGTGGCTAGACAGCTGAAATCAGCAATCTAGCTGTGAATGCAGGGCAGCTGGAGTGCGGAGAGGATCCCCTCCACGCTCTGCCCGCCATGCATTGGATAGGCAGTCACCTCTGAGTTCGGAGGTGGCCGCCTATCCCGACAGGACTGCTCCCTTAAATCCTTTTTTTCTTCTTCTTACTTTTTAAAAACATTGTTCAGTTGCTGCCACAAGCAACAACTCTCTTCTTGGCAACCCATGTTCTAGGCACCCAAAAATATGTAGAATTTTTTTTTCCTGTCCTCCTCAAATGACAAAAAATATTTCTCTTTCACCCTGTACCTCACAAACTCTAAAGATAGAGCTCCAAAACAGAATCTCATCTCAGCTCTAGTTTGCACATGGATTTCATTGGCAAGAAACTGGACTTCTGAATTTAGCATACCTTTATCCTTTATCATGCCCCCCAAGCATGCACCACTTTGCCCATCCATATCTACGGTTCTTCCTGCATTATTTGCGTTTCAGTGTTCCATTAGTGCATTCAGATAGACTCAAGGTGCTAGGGCACTCCCACCAGCCGAGAGTATCAACTGGGTTAGGTGGAAATGTGGGAATTTTAGGCAAGGTAAATTAATGAATTGCCCCTTGATTCTTGTGTTCACTTCCAGTACAATATCCACTGGAATATATTCTGATGTTGCTGCAAGGCTACTCTGTACTTCCAGGGGACAAGTGGATTTACAGAATCAGAATCAGTGTACACTGAAGGGTTCTTTTTGAGTGCCAGCTCCATGGAATCAGTAGACAGAAGAATCCATAACTGCTGCAAGACTACTCTGGATCTCTGAATGGCAAGTGGCCTTGTGGTAGCAATGTTATAATCCACTGGGTGCCAACTACATGTTGGTATTTTCTCGGGTGTAGCCATTGGGTTATACCACCAGCTGGTTCTCTGGAGCTGGTGGGCAGAAGGAGCTGCTGCTGTTGTGAGGCAAACTGGCCCATCAACAAAAACAATTTAGGGATGGTAGGGGGAAGGAAATAGCAGTCTCTCTCCCCACCCTCCCTCTCTTACCATGAATTATCAGTCCCCATTTGTATTATTTTTGCGTAATTCTTCACAAAAGAGATCTCAGATTATATAACCAGAAGAATGTAAATTCATTAAGTAAATGCATAGTTGTTTGATTAAGTCAATAATTCAGATCTATTTGAGGGATCTATTTCAGATCTATTTGACAATCCATGCAAAAACTGGGGTTTCAGAAGTGCTGAATTTCTGGCTTCCCATCATGGCCTAGATCTGATATACTATAACTATGCCTGGACTATGCCACTTCCAGCTAGCCTTTCTCATGGCCATTTACATTTCTATGTGGAAGGACTGAAAGGATTGATTGAAGTGGTACAGTCCACATACATGTTTACCAACACAGTGAGAACTAGGCCTAAATCTGAAGAACCTCAGAAGAAGCTGCATTTCTAGCTGTCCATGTGGCTCATTCAGAAAGACTTTCTGAACTGCTCAGCTAGCAATACATTTGCTCCAGTTTACCATTTTCAGAATTTATGAGTATCTTGTTTTACTAATTTCCACAACACTTTATGTACTTGATGACACAGGATTCCGCACTTAAGCTCATTTCTGCTGCCAGAATTCTAAAATGTCATCTTGTATTTTATAACAACCTCATTCTTTTAGAAGTAATTAACTAAGGCATAGTTTGTATGGCAATTAAAAACCACTTGCTTGCAGATGCTTGTAAGCATTATGGTTTTTTTTTCTTTACTGAAAGTACATATGTGTATTCTTGCCTCTAGCTTAAATACAGTGAATGTTGTAGTTGGTTGCACAGGAATTGTCTCAAGAACATTAAAGCAAGCCAAACACGATTGCATTCCACCTAAAATTGCTCTCTTTATACCGTGTATTGAAACTTGATAACTGTTGGTTATAAAATTCCTTTGATTTTCTGTAGGTAATAAAATACTTTGGCAATTACTATTGACAGTTCTGGATAATCTTGAAGGCTGCCTTGCCTGAAGAAGATGAGTGTTACAAATCACTCCACTGAAAGAGGGAAGAACAGCAGCAGGCAGCAGACAGGTTTCAATTTCACAATGCTGATTATCTCATTCGTGATTCTATGCATGCCTAAATCTGAGGATCCCTCAAGCAGCTATATGGACTTCTACTTTTAAAATGCCTATTATGCTTTCATACTTTTTGCTGTTTCCTGAAGAGTGCCATTTCGCCAAGCTTAAATAGCAGAAAATTGCACTGCTTTTCCTCTGCCCATCTCCTCAATCTCTATTAACCTGCACAAGAACAAAGGAATATGATGGTCCAGCTATAGGTTTGGAAATAGGTTTGAAGTTGTTTTTCATTTACTGGTAGCCATCTTTCTGATTCATAAATACAGTTTAACAATAAATGCCATTTTAATGCATTAGGATATGATTGACTATGCAGAATTGTTAACCTTAATGTATGCACATACACATGATGTCCTCAGATTCATGTACACTTTTTCAAATTTATATGCACATGTTATTTACATAAGCATCAGATGATAAGAGATCACTCATAGAAATGTGTTTATACCTTAATTAAAGGTATAAAAAGATACCGGAATTCTTCCTGTTTGGGTTGCATGAGAACAATAAAATAAAGGGGGGGGGGAGAAAGAAAATTGTTGAAGCACCTGGTTTTAATGCATGCAGTAGGCCTTTATTAGATGTCATAAACTGAATGATGCATTACTCTGAGGACTACTTATAGACTACGAATGTTGAGGTAAAATGGAGGACAAAGAGTTCTTTTGAAACAATAAGGTTAAATGTTCTTTTAAATCAAGCCATATTTTATTAAATGCAGAATACCTAATAGACTCAGAGAGATTTGAGGCTATTTTAAAATGCATTCCTGCATTACCTTTAAAAATAAATAGTATTTTATTTAAACACATTATATTACATCCAAGAATCATATACATACAGTCTATCCTACATTCCAAATCTATTATTAATAAAGAGGAAACCATTTTAAAATTCCTATGACTGATCAAAATTCGACAGCTCAATGTCCCTACTAAGCAATTACATTAAAATTCATACCTGTTGTCAGACACACATGCACCCACAAAAGTAATTTTGTCCACCTATTTTTCTTTGTAATGCTTTTGCAATTAAAAAGATAAAATAATGTTTTTGAAAATGACAATTGCTGTCTGGCCATCAATTCCTAGTTTTAATCTCATAGCCTACTCAAATTTCCCATTATGTCTCACTGAGGCTTAATATGGACAGAAAGGCTGAACTGTGGCCTTCAACAAAAATGGAGGGGGAGGGGGGTTTGTAAGGGTGTTATGGCATTAAGACACACAGCTGTTGCTCACAAACTGCAAATACTGGAATAACGCGCTGCATGTTTTGCCTACTTTGCTGCTAATAAAGTGTTTTGCATGCTTTCTATAAACACTGCTCTTAAGTTTTATAATTTAGTACATCTTATTAAGCGTGAAGTCTGCTGATCCCTAAATTATTCATAACATGGTCCAGACTGATTAAGATTGGCTTGTTAAGGACCACAAGAAGCAATTAAACTGACAAGGCAGTGCAGCCTTGATGTATACATTTATTATCACAAGAATACCCAAAGTGAATGCCCTTATTAAGCAATGAATTTCACCTCACTGGCCTTCTACCACTGCTGCCACAGGCAGAGGGTGCTAGGAACAACATGTCAAAAGCTAACTCTGAGGAAATGCCTATCTTCAAGTGAAACCGATTTTGTAATGAACCTTTCAGTTCACTCCTGAGGTAATAAATCCTGACTGGTGCATTAATTACTTGATAACATCCCATCAAAATGCAAATGCAGCACTTGACCCATAGGAATGGCTCACTAGCTGTTAACTCTTCAGGGTATACATAAATTGTCTGTTTTCTTTTATCAAACTGGGCATTTATTTCCATCTTGCTAGGGTGAATGTCATTCCTGCCACCCTCAGCCCCTTAGTGGCCTGACACCATCATTTGCTGAGGACTGTCACTAGGTGCTGACTTCCTAATTGTGTTACTACTTTGAAGCAGAAATTTCTACTGCATGCCCCTCCTCCCACTACCCAAACCCCCACCTCAAGGAATCTCACATGTCAAGGACAAAGCTTTAATAGTGTTACAAAGAATGACCCCCACCTCTAAAGTACACTAATCTTTCATTTCAATGGCAATACATTAAACAAGGAATTTCATCCCTTGAAGTGATTAAATGAAAGCTGAACAAATCTATGTGAACCGCTATCTAACATATGCAGTGCGCATGTTTCTATAAAGTAGTCTCTCCAAGGTATATTTACCTATTCAGAAGATGCCTGTTAAATATCTTCAATACCCAGTCAATATTTTCTTGTTGTTGACAGATAGAAAAATCACCAAAACAGAACAGAAAGGCACAGCTCATAATAGAAATTCAACATTTGTAAAAGATGATGCTCTGTGGTATTGCCAGTTTGTCCTAGTAAACGAGCTTGTTTTAGTTATAGAAATGCTTCCACAGTGAATATTAATAAGGCTTTTGTTTCATATTTCCTTATTCAAAATTCTGATCAGCATCAATGGGGCTGGCTCCAGTCCCCCACCCCCAACCTGGGTCAACCTGCATTACAGTCTTTTATTTCTCTTGAAGGCTTGGTGAAAATCCTTAATTCATGTTACTAGGCAACCCTGCAGGTGAGAAAATATAATGTTTGGCCTACTCCATCTTAGAAAAAACACAGTAGCCTAATGCTTTCAAAACAGACTCTGTAAAGCATGCACTGATAATTCTTTGCTACATTTTCCAAAGCCGAGGTCAGGTGAAAATTAATTGATGCTGAAAATAATGACAGAAGGAGAGGCACCACTGAGACTTGGTGTGACTGGCATGTGATAACGTTAGCAAGAATCCCAGCATGTGACTGGACAATGTTGTGAAAAATATACTTTATGTGAAGGAAAAACAAGTTACAAAATGTAATTAGTTTTTGACACTTTTTCGTATGTTATTATCTTTTCATTTGGAACATTGCCTTGGGACATCAATGCACAAGTATAAATGAAACATTATTATTATAAATCTGAAATAGGGAGAGAGATGGCGTTACACTGCACATCTTTTTACAAGTCCTTCTGTATAAACAAAATACCCTCTGCAGGCTAAGGTACACAAGTCACGGAAGACATATCTGCTAGAAGGACAGCAGAGGCTTCTTCAATATAATAATCCTGTTACATATGATTATGCAGTTTTACTCTCAAAACAAAGGGTTCTGAAAGAAAAGTAGTCTAAAAAGCTATAGGATGATAGGCAATTAAATTACAACACCCACAGCAATAAAGCTTCCCATACAGCAAATGTATTTTTAATTTTTTCCAGCGAGGTTTATACCTAGAAGTAATTCACACTGATTACTAAATAACCCTTGTGAGTTGCTTTGTCTTCTGATTTTTTTTTTAAATACACCTGCCGTGAGCAATGAATTTCATAAACCAGCATTTCTCATGCTTGATGAATCATTCTTATTTTATGCAGTGCTCTGTGATAGAGAACTGAGATAAAATAATCTATCCATAAGCTATTCAGTACAATTTATCATCAGCAGCTCACTAGTCCAGTGATAATACCTGGCTTGCAGATTGTAATGATCAGATTCTGTTTTTATTTCAAACAGGAGCAATCCGAATACCATAGTTTTTAATTTACATACATTAGTGAGGTTCAAATGTGGCAATAGCTACAAGCAAGTCTCTTGCAAACTGAATGCGCGCCTTGCATAATGGGTCCCCTTTAGCAATTATTCACCACTGAAGTAACCAGATAAAAATGAAAACAAAGGAGGCAAAAAAAGAAAATCATGATAAAAATGCCATCATCTGGACTGGGATAATTACTGAAACACAGTGAAGGTTATGTTTATATTAGTTTTAGTAATTTCTTGTAACATTTTTCTCTGTTGAATCCATAAAGTCATCCTCATCTATGCTTTGCTACGATATTATTTTTCTCCTGCAATTTATTGGAGTTGCACTACTAGTTATCTTGTAGTGCATGCCAAACAATTAGCATGCAACTCAGACTTTTATTGACATCTGTTTGGAAAACTGAAATTTAGAAACATCTGGTAAATACAACATCATAATCAAAATGTTATTATACTAGTCTGAACATTTAGTAAAGCCAACAGGCTTATAACAAAATACTTCTTAAAGCTACATCCTTTTTATACTGACCACAATATTGAGCCTGAATTCCCAGCAGCATCATTACTAGACATTTTCTGCCACCTTTCTAAATCTGAAAAGCTTCCTACATTTAGTGAAGATTAGGTAATGCTACAAGCAATCAATAATGGCTATCAATTCCATACCTTGTTCAGAAGAACAGGTTGATTAAAACTAAATAAAAAGCATGGTTGAATATGTTTTAAAACTAGATACTTTTCCAAACTCACCATCATATTTGTCGCAGACAGGAACAATCTTTTAAAAATTAAAATAATGAATCACCTCAAAAATGTGAAAAATGCTTAGTTAAGATTGACACTCCTTCCTTGAATCTAATATGGGGGAGGGGTGGAAGGAGAAAGAACAAATGAAGAATGATGTGTCAGCCACAACAGTGATTTTCCAGGCACTTCTTTAGTTCGTGGCACATCCTTACTATTCTTTATAAGTAGTATATGTGAATTTTCATCTTAGTGGCTTTCAAAAAATATGTAAAAGGGTTGTTCTGAAGAATTGGAAAAGGTCTATTTATTAACCAGAATGAACAAAGCATATTGGAAAGGAACCCATCATATTTCTACTAGCAAATAAGCACCAACAATACAACTGAGATTTAAAAAAAGCTTTCATATTCCATTCCATGTTTATACCCCCCAGTATGTGTGTGTGTGTGTGTGTGTGTGTGTGTATTTATATGTATGTATAATGGCCCAGTTCAGATGTAATGATAAGGTTTATTGTTTACAAGCAGCTTACCTGATTGCTCCCACTGCAAGCAGGAGCAGGTAAACAAACCACAATGTTTTTGTCCATGGTTTGTTAAGTGTTACGTGCAAACCAAAAACTCTGGGTTGTCTCTCCTCTGACAAGCCATGGCTTGTTGTTGGTTTATGACTAGGGCTTGTTAGGAGAGAGACAAGCCAATCCGTGGTTTGTTTTCCTGCTCCCACTGCATGCAGTATTTACAAGCACACTGCTCATAAATGATAAGACAGGATTCCCATGAAACCCTAGCTTATCATTATGTGTGAACTGGGCTATACAGTAGCATGTGCACATCAGACAAGGGTAATATACCAGCAAAGGTTCTTTAAAAAGAATAGGCTAAAAATATGGATCCTAGTCTGGGAGTATATAAAAGTTATATTCTGTACCACACAGACCAGCTACTGCTTCTAGGGATTAACCCAGAGAAGTTTCTAACTCCCTTGAAAAGACAGTACCTATGCAATATAGTCACCAATATATTGATCTAGTTCAGATGTGATGCTAAATGTATACCCTTCTGCTCCAGTGCTGTCCCAAGCAGTAGATCAGAAGCTTTCGCTTCCATCTTCAATTAACCAGGGTTTATTAAGTCTAAACCCAGAACTATGGTTAATCAGAACTATGGTTTAGAAGAGAACCCAGGATCATAAACCATGGTTTGAATTTGCCTTGTTTCCTTAATGCATAGTTAAGACTACACATGGTTGATTTGGGTCTGGGATGAATAACCATGGTTAGTTTAAAACAGAAGCAAAAAATTCCAATCTTCTCTTCTGAAAAGCGTTGGATGAAGAGCTCATGAGTCTGAAGCTCGTTCATACAATGCTAAACCATTGTTTAATGTTACATTGAAATGAGACCATTATCTGCATCTACCATGTTTTACAGATGAGGCAGCAGCCTTTTAAAAGGCTGAGGTTTGCTTCCATGGATTCTGTTCCTATGTTCAGAAGGAATAGAGTTGGAGACTGGACAGCCAGTTTACGGTAACGATTGTTATTTTAAGGAAGTACCATTGGACCAAATTGATGCACTGTCCTACCATGTGCTTTTTCACATGGTTGGTTTTTCACATTGTTAATGTTGATTGCTTTCTAGGTAATCAATACACCAGCCACACTCATAAGCATGGCGAACTCAGCACCACAATTGTGTGTGTGTGTGTGTATGTGTTTTAGAGGACATGCATTACAGATTTGAACTGTATATCTACTAAAGAACTGAAGAGTTAGAGAAGTTGTGGCTATCCAGATGTTATTGAACTACAACTCCCATAATCCCTTAGCAATGGCCCTTCTGGCTGGGGATGATGGGAGGGAGAGTTCAACAACATCTGGAGGGACACAGGTTCCCCATGCCTGTTCTAAAGAGACAGAAATAGATTAGACATAAGCCATGAATACTTCCAAATATATAAATGTCAAAACCCAATATCTATTAGTACATAATTTTTGATTGTGCACAAATCAAATGGTTTAGATCATCCAATGCTACTTGTTTTTAGGTTTGGCATTATTTGTTTGATATCAGATACTGATATCATAAAGCAGCACCTTATCTTAATGTGTGAAGTTATGCGAAGCCACATCACAAACCATAGAATGCAATATTTTGCAGCGTGAAACACCTCTAGCTAGGCCTGTGTGAAAACCTGATAGCTTATGTTCTTATTTCCCAGATCACAGATCTGTTAGACCTGATCTAATGATAGATGAAAAGTGTGTTTTAGGCTAGAATTTAGCTAACAAAATTATCTTTAGAGTTTATTTCCACCTCAAGACTAATTCGTGATATTTTGGCCCAGCCTCTTCCTTCCTCAGGCCCATTGGCTTTTCCTCAGAACAATCGTATAGCCCATAGGTATATATTCATAGGTAATCCATAGGTATATGTTCACTGTAATTAACTCACAGGCGACTCTATCAGATGTGACAGGTAACTTTCTATTAGTTGTTGAGCTTCTACCAAGCTTAAGGAAGTACAGGAAAACAGGCAGAATACTACCTTATCCTTTAGAGACAGATTTTTAAAAATTATCTTCAGCCTCTCAAAAAACCTGTTTTTTAAAAATCTGAGAAAAAGACTGTATAGGCTCACGTTGATTTGTTCAACAGCAGAAAAAATATTAGAGTTAAAAGTAGTTTCTCCAGTTGTATTATTTGATGACCATTTTTGTACCAATCAAAAAGAAAAAGAGGAAGCTAGGTAGGAGAGCAGTGTTTTTCTACTTAAAATTATGCTGAAATGCACCTTATTTTCTAGTGCATCTTCTTCTCTATGGCCTTGAATCAACATAGTATTATAGACATAAGAGTAATAATATTAAGTTGATATTGAAGCACTACAGTATTTACAACTTACAATTCTGATACTAGTCTAGCTCCAATAGACGATGTTGTGCTGACAGATGAGACAAATAATTTGAAACAGTGTCTACCAAGGTCTTACGCAAATTCCCATTTAATTAAATTGTGAAGCATCAAGTGTTATGAAGAGAATGTCTCTTTATTTATTTTATATATGGCCAGTACAAAAAGTGATATGCTTTGTTGCTTTCTTGTCCAGTCTTGTGTCTCTCAGTCTATTGTTCATTATTGTGAGATCAGCTGAATGAGATTCTAAAACAGCCCTCGAAGGTGTGAAAGATACAACTCTTAACTTTCCTGATTATCCTAGGTTTAGGGGAGGAAAGAATCTGACAAATAATCCCACTGTCATTGTGTGGTCATTACAGTGTCGTACGAGTCTGGACAAGTTATTAGGTCAGACGCTAACTTCCTAAGTAGAAAAATGATGTGGTCGCCTTTGTCCTTTCTGCAGTAATGGCTGGAGTCAGTACTAATTAAGGGCCTGCGGCAGTGTGGTGCGAGAGAGGTCAGAGACTTCTTTCTGACACCTAAACAGTGCTCAGCTCAAACGAAGTGCCCCTAATCTGAAATGATGTGGTGTAGAGCTGGCCTTTCAGCTCCACTGTATATTTAAAGGAAAATGACAGTTAATGACAGGGGTGTCAAAAAGAGCAGATGGAGAGGCTGGAGAAAACATAGCTTTATGCTTTCAAAAAATCTACCTACAATTAGTTACTGCATTTAAAAAGAGAAGTTACTAAACATACACAAGCAGAGTTGCAATTCTCTACCACTTTTGTACTTCAGAAACTATCTAGCCAAGGAAATGGCATTCTCACACTACTGAAATAATTGCTTTTGACCAAGAACGATTGTCTATTGTTATTATTTATCATGCAGTAAGAAAAAAATGTTTCCTACGACACACATACAGACATCCTCTATTGCCTTCAGTTCTCTGCTACTGAACTAGAAACTGCCAAATATAACAAAAATTATTTAAATACTGCTTCACTTTTTTTCCTCATTGAGAGTTAGCCATGTCAATAATTAATCTTCCAGCCAATTCCCACTTTTTAGGTATAAAACTTGGGGAAACAAAAGCAGTATTTAAAACTTAAACTAGCCAGATTTATTGTCAGTTAATCATAATAGAAACCAGAATGGTTTACTCATTACTCCAAAGCTATACAATATGTTGGCACAAATCCTTTCCATTCACCCATTTTATCCATCCCAAGTGACATACCTGCAAGACTTTGCCTCACATTCTATTTATCTCAGGAATTATCTAAGGCATTGTGTGGAAGTATGACCATTTAAGATAATGTGGTTAGCTCTACCTCTGTATTTGAGTGCAAACATGTGCATACATGTTTGCTGAGATTTTCTCTAGGCCAGGGATGGGCAACTTGTGGCCTTCCAGATGTCCTGGCTCACAACTTCCATCAGCCCTAGCCAGCATAGCCAATGATGATGGATGACAGGAGTTGTAGGCTGAAACATACATCTGGATGGCCACGTTTCTCACTCATGCTCTAGGATGAAACCTGATCCACGTTTTCTCAATTTGCATTTATATTCTTTACAACAAACTTGAAAATAAAAATTGAACTTTGTAGGTGTTCACACTGCAAAGGAAAGATCTATAAAATGAATTAGGTTACTTTTGAATTTTCTGGTTCATAATGAAAAACACATATGAAAACATCCCAAGAGATTCAATAATTCCAACGTGAATTATTCACGTTGGACCAGAAATTCCTAGTTTCATACATACGATGATTTCCAAATTTGTTTCCATGAAAGTGTCTCGACGATTCATACTGTATGCTAAAGACAGGAAACCCCATCTTTGTTCCTACTTGTTGTTTTGTGGAGAAATATGCAGAGAAGGATAAGGGGGAAAATATCTTCTGAGAGTCCCAAAGAGTGCTACAAATGCTTTGTTCCAGGCTGGCTGTAGCCCTGAACAAAGAATCAGACCAAGCACTGTTCCAGGACAATAGGAACAGACACAAAAGGAGTTTCAGGGAACAAATAAAAAATCTGGGTTGATTCATTTTTAGGTATAGGGAAAGGCATCCTCCCGCCATTATTCATCCCTCAAAACAACTGTCCTCAGTTATATCTGTTAATGTTTTTGGTCTTTGTTGTGTATATTCAGAGTCTGATGGGCCTGAACACCTTGAATTGAAGCCTGCACGGCCCTTAGGTAAGAACAAAACAGGCATGCAGCCACTAAATCATGGTGGCTGATGGGAGTCTGCAGCTTAGAACCTGGTCTTACTAATGGAATACTACTACTCCTAGAAGAAAGTTTGTAATCCTGTCTAGTACTTGCCTTGCTCTGAGCAGACAGACAATTCATTCCTGCTTTGCTTTTTTATTGACCCTTCATTCTTGGACCAAATGATGCCATTCACTAAATTCTACACTGTGCAGACTGTATGTGGATGAGTTTCAGTTATTCTGACCTGGGAACATGAATAAGGCCTCCATTGTTATTTATTTATTTATACCCCATGTTTCTACCAAGAAAAATGGCACTTAAGGTGGCTACCTTGATGGCACTGTTGTGCATGTATAAGTAACTAAAATATAAATAAATATTAACATTCATGTGGTACCTGAAGCATGTATTTCTCTTTATGTCATGTTCATAATCAGTGGCCCTACTGCCCTTTCAGTGGCCTTTGCTCATCTGATCACCTTGTTCATTAGATTTCATACAAAGACAATGGCATGAAAGATTCCTTTAGCAGTCAGTGTAAATTTCAGCTTGGATTTTTTTAAAATAAGATTTGTGCATTGTTAATTCTGATACAAAGAATGTTAAACTGATAGTTTATGTTAATGTTATTAGAATATCTTCATTTCAGACCAAAACTAATTATGAAGCTTCACATAAGGTAACCCAGATATTATAACTGTATTTGCCCACTGAATCAAACATAACCAAACCTCCTCTCCCCCGCATAATACACTATAATGGTTCAGAAGCTTTCATAATGTGTAAATAATGTATGTCACTAAATTGGTCTACTACATCCATATACATATGTATTTACGTATTAACATGACAGCTACAGAGACATTAAATAGTTGATTTGTTCTTTGTTTCTAATTACTTCAAGCACACCAGCTCAGAGCCCCCCCAAAGTCATGGAAATGTATATTTTAGGCTGTAATCTTATGCATACTTTCCTAGGAGCATGCACCATTGAACACTGCATGATTTACTTCTGAAGATACATACATAGGATTCTGCTGTAAGAATATCTAAGTCTTAATTTAGTCTTCACCATAAAACACAGGCAGACATGCTATTGTTTAGAACCACTAATGAGAAATAGACCTTTAAAAGACGTTTTTACAGTTTTGAAAGCCTGGCTAATGAACATTTAAAATTAAATTATTAACATAATTTACATAGAAAATCTTTTGGTTCCATTGGCTTGCTAAATTTTGTGTCTCATTGACTGGGTTCACATAACACCCAATCATGGGCAGCCAGCCATGGTTGGTTGTCGTGTTGTCTGAACATGCAGCACTTTCCATGGGGTGGCTTATTTTTGGGGAACAAGCCACCCCAAAAACCCATGGCTTGTTGTAGGGTTATTTTCACCTCATTCACTTGGTCCCACGCAGCTACCTTCTCAGGTATTTTTTTTAAACTGTCACAGAACAGAAGTAACTGCAGCAGTAAGTGCTCTGAAAAGGATCCATGAAAAGGGGGGAAGTTAATATCTTTCCTTTCTGGAGTAGCTGGAGAGTTGGGAAAGTGTTGAAAAGGAGCAAGATACTGAGACGTGTCAGTCCAACCCTTAAAATTGAGATGATCACATTGCCAAGGGGGAGATACTGCCTTCCCCTTTTGGTGCACTTAATCCTTTGGAACCTCTTCCCCCCTGCCCAATTTTTGGTGCTTCTTAATTGCAGCACTGAGTCCCTCCTTCCCCTTAGTATTATTTCTTCACCAGCCCTTCACAGCTGTATGCAAATTAGCCAATACGCAACCTCGTCTTGTCAATGTCCTTGTAGGTTACTCCACTTCACAGCTCTTTTGACAGCTGAAACAGACAAGGAAATTGACCAGGCAAGACCCCACATATCGGACAGCCACAAGTGCACACTTGCGCTCCTGAGAAAGACCTTATTATTATTATAAATTGTGACCCTGACTGTGCATTTTTAAGGCACCAATAATATTTTTTTAAAGGTGGTGAACAAAAAGGGGTAGTGATGAGAGCAACCCCAACGGAACATTTCTGAGTCAGCAAAAAATAAAAATCTGGGGAACAAAAAGGAGCAGGGAGGGGAGAGAAGATGGGTTTTGTCCCCTGGGATATTTGACATAGCTAGCTGGAGGACTGAGGGGGAAGAAACAGGAGAACAAGCCATGGCAAGCCCAATTATCTGTCAGGGGTACCTGGGTTGTTCTGTGAACAGCTAACCTACTGTGACTTATTCACAGGGTGGGTTAGTGTGACATGAGAACTCGGCCATTGTGGCTTAATTTTATATATAATAATGTCCTCCACACACTTCAGTACATCAGTTTAACTGATATGGGAAAAAATCAACAAAACAGGCAAATCATTGTTAATGATAAACTTTATAATTTAAGCAGATACTATGAGATGGACAGCCATCTGTAAATTCCAAATACAGAATTATCTTATGTATCTATATGCGCACCAAAGAGACATAGAAAATATTTGGTCAATCAAAAGATGGTGTAATCATGACTGCTACATTGACATTGAGCTATATGTGAGTTACATGTCTACCCAATAAGCTTCTTCTATAATTTAAAGTTTTCTTTATATGGTTCTATACAATGGATTTTTTAGGGGCTAAACAACCCAGCTGTTAACCCAACAACAAACTATGATTGCCCCCTAAACAACCAATGATCTGGGTTCACACATCACACTCTACAAACTATGAAGCAGCCCATTATGGGCTGTGGAGTAGAAGTGGAAGAGGCGTGCAAACTCTTGAAAGCAACAGCAGGTTAAATTAGGAAGCCCTTCTCCCTGTATCTAAAAGATCATGGGGTCAAGCATGAAATGAATAGCCATTCCATGCATCCAGTGCTGGCTAAATTCTGCTGTCATATGTCTTCCAGGAAATCAAAGCTTCTGCTGTGCACCTATGATATGCTGCTACACGAAGCTGCTATACTAATGAGATCTATCAGGCCTTTAATATCTTTTGCCAATCTCTTTTCTAGGGCCTGATACTAAGTTTCTAATTTGAACCTAAAGCCTAAGAAATGTATAAGGTTTTTAAAATTGCCTACCCACCTTTTCAACGTGAGTATACATCATGAATGCGCTATATTTTACTAATATTGTAAAATAAATAAATAAATAGAAATAAGCTTATTTGACAATACCAACACAAACTGTAATTGAGGTTATCAGACTTTCCTATGTGGTGATGGTGATAGTTGAAAAAAACACACCTTTCTCTAATATTGCCATGCCCACGCTGTTCAGAGATATTAATTTACTTATGGTATAATAAAGCCCAATAACACTGTTCTCTGGGCAGCTCACAAAATACAATATTAAAAGTACAATATCATAAAACAACAGATATTCAGATTCCTCATTGAATATGTCCTTGCTTTTGAGATACTGTGCTGAAGTAAGGAGAGGGAATATGACCATTATGATAGAATAATCACTGAAGGTAAATCAAGCTTATTTTCCTTAACTGATTCTTCACACTATCTTGAAATTGCACACTGGGGTAATTTCACAGTAAGTCTGACTCAATGCTAGGGCCCCAGGAAAATAAATGGTGATGTGTAAAATTAGAACATGAAGGACAAAATAATGATTAGGAATGAATATGACTATCTTCTGTCATGTTGGTCCATATCCCCAGGTTTCATATAGCTCGCCCCAGGGTCCCCTTTGTAAGGGTGATCTTTGGTCATTTTCACTATATATTTAAAAACAACTCTATGTTTTTGGTCTACTGAAAGTATTTTTATTTGGAACAGAAAATAATAACCACACTAAAATATGGTAACATACATAATCATGACACTTTTAGTAAATTATACTAGCCACTGGTGAAAACCTGCCCTTTTGAAACCTAAGGTAATAATTTCACCCTTAAACTACTTTAAAAGAGACAAGAGGAATGTAAGGACCTAAAAATAAGATGGAATATATAGTACTGTAAGAATTTTGTGTGCATGATTACAGTCATATGATATTTAGTGATGATAGGATTGGGTTCTCATACTAACCTTTTGCAGGACAGGAAGGCCTGGCGTGCTATGGTCCATGGGGTCATGAAGAGTCGGACACGACTGAACGACTGAACAACAACAACAACAACAACTAACCTTTTGAGGTTGCAACAGCACAACAGTGTTATGCTGTGATGAACAGCTTCAGTTAAGTGGGTAAAAAGGAATACCCCAGTTATGTCTTACTTAACTGTAAAAGGCTGCGGTTACCATTTTAAACACACTTACTAGGAAGTAAGCCCCACTGGCCACAGTAGGACTTACTTCTAAGTAAACATGCATAGGATTGAGGTGCATAAAGTCATAACATATGTCTCATTTTAATTTTCTCTAGCATTCCACTTTCATGCAACTGTGATTGTGTGGAAGTCTACTGTTAAATTTTAACTATTTTCAGTAAATTGAGGATTGCATCTTTCTAAAAGAAATTTCTTAAAAAGAAATGCAAGAAGATATTGTACATTCTAAATTAATATGAGAAGTCAAAGCTTTGTTGATTCAGGCTGCATAGAGAAATAGGTAATTTTGATCTCCCTTTTTACAAAAACTGCAATCTCATCAGAAATGTATTTTACATTAAAAAGCAATATTCAGGGTTCTAGTTTTTGCCAACACACACAGAGATGAGGCATTGTATATCCCTGCCCCTTGTTGTGCCAACTTGTATGCCTGTTCTGTTTCCACAATCTTTTTTTTTTTTTTGGGGGGGGGGTGTTAAAGGAAAACACAAAAGGGAGGAAAAAGAAAAGAACATATCTAATTGAAGGAAATAGCTGAATTAGCCTACATTGAGCAATATTGATAGTAAAGAATTTGCATCATATAGTGCTCAGCCATATTTAGGAAAAACAGTAAGTTGTATCATAAAATAGAGTTATATTAGAGTTATCTAATAGTGGATGTTTACTTGGGAATACGTCCCACTGTGTTTGGTGGAATTAAGTGTGCATATGATTGCAACCTACTATATCTGACAAAGATTTTAACAACCAAATATTGTTATTTTAAAATGGAGTTGCTCTGGAAATATACAGATTTTATTCCTAAAATATATCTGTTTATGAGTTAAAAATAAAACCTTCTGAGGTTAAATCTTTGGGGAAAATCTGCTATGTTTCTGCTATACATATCTGATTGTCCCGCAAATAATTACAGAGTGCTGATTTGACTGTCATTCATGTGTATCTATTCCATTGTGTGAAGAGAAAAATCAAATGGTTGCCTATACATTAGCACATCACCCATGGCTACTGCAATGACAAGATAGATTAGGATGCATATTAAATCTCACACATGACTGCTTTTCTGTATCAAGGTAAAAATACTTTCCCTTACATACATTAGGGGCTAGTGTTGGACTGACATCTACATTAATATTGACAGCATGTCAACATTTTTTACATTTACTAAGTCAATAACTAGCCTAAACCTGCTAAAACTTAGATAACAAAATGAGTGGTTGTATGTGTGTGCACAAGCACACACACAGTTACACATGGAGGTGGAAACCTAACATACAGCATTTTTTTTTGTCCTGTTGAAAAACTAACCTGAAACGATGCCTTGGTTGTTCTTTTTAATTATCCGTCCTAAAGCAATACCTCAACCAGTATATAAGGTATGACTTTGTAATCCAGTCTCATTTGTAAAACAAGAACTCTAACAGATAAGGGATGCTTATAGAGAAAGATAACCCATATACATTGTACAATAAAGATCTGGGTAATCATATTCTTATGACTTTGCCTCTACAAATTTGCTGGGCAACAGTTCCACATTAAACAGAACTTCTAAAAATGAACATATCCCCTCTGATTAACATATCCATCTACTCATTCTTCTGACACTTTAAAAATGTTATTGGTACTGTTTAGATTAAAACAAAGACTTGCTGTTGTTCAGTCGTGTCCGACAACTCTTCATGACCCCATGGACAATAGCACGCCAGGCCTTCCCGTCCTGCGCTCTCTCCCGGAGTGTGCTCAAGTCCATATTCATTGCATCGGTGATGCTATCTAGCCATCTCATCCTCTGCCGTCCCCTTCTCCTTTTGCCTTCAATCTTTCCCAGCATCAGGGTCTTTTCCAGGGAGTTTTCTCTTCGCATTAGCTAGACAAAATATTTGAGCTTCAGCTTCAGTATCTGTCCTTCCAATGAGCACTCAGGGTTGAGTTCCTTTAGGATGGACTGGTTTGACCTCCTTGCAGTCCAGGGAACTCGTAAGAGTCTTCTCCAGCACCACAGTTCGAAGGCAACCGTTCTTCGGCGCTCAGCCTTCCTTACAGTCCAGCTCTCACATCCATACGTTGCTACTGGGAAAACCGTAGCTTTGATTATATGAATCTTTGTTGGCAAGGTGATGTCAATGCCTCTTACTATGCTGTCTAGGTTTGCCATAGCTTTCCTCCTAAGGAGCAAGCGTCTTTTAATTCCATGGCTACAGTCACCATCTGCGGTGATCTTGGAGCCCAAGAAAATAAAATCTGTCACTGCTTCCATTTCTTCCTCTTCTATATGCCAGGAAGTGATGGGGCCAGATGCCATGATCTTAGTTTTTTTAATGTTGAGTTTCAAACCAGCTTTTGCACTCTCCACTTTCACCCTCAACAAGAGGCTCTTTAGATCCTCTTCGCTTTCTGCCATTAGGGTGGTATCGTCTGCATATCTGAGGTTGTTGATAATTCTCCCGGCAATCTTAATTCCGACCTGTGATTCATCCAACCCGGCATTTCTCATGATGTACTCTGCATATAAATTAAATAAGCAGGGCCACAATATGCAGCCTTGTCGTACTCCTTTCCCAATTTTGAACCAATCGGTTTTTCCATGTCCGGTTCTTACTGTTGCTTCTTGACCCTGGTATAGGTTTCTCAGGAGACATGATCGGACAATCATATCTTGGTTTATTAAGCTGAAATAAGCACAAGCCTTTTGGTTAGGCACAGAGCCTCTTGGCTCCTCCCTATGTGGCATGACACAATCAACCAAGAAGTCTCTAATTAACCGTAGTTTCGCATTTCATCTGAACTGGGAAACCATATACACCAGATTCAGGAACAAGTATGCATCTCCAAACACAGTTTGAAGCTAGTTTAAAAACTTGGCCTGTTTCAAAGCTGGTAACCATTGGGTAGAATCCAACCCTGTCGTTGCATGCATGGCCAGCCCTGTTGTTTCTGGTACGCAAGCAGCCCCTACCACTCGCGGAATGGTGATGTAACACGTCCGCCTCCAGAACTGCTGTGGCGCTGTTCTGCTTGCAGACCAGAATTGGCAGGGCTGGCCATGCATTCAAGGGCAGGGTTGGATTCTGTCCATAGTTTCCTGGTCTGGATGAAATTGCCTGGTTTAATCGCAACTTCTACAAAAGGAGAAGCAAAGCAGCTGAGCTTCTTTGGAAGCTAGGGAAAACACTAGTGCATCTCAGCCAGGCCTTGCCCAATTTAACTTGTCGCCTGGGGCAAGCCACCAGCACCTGTCCACCACCACCTTTCCTTCCAGCATGAAATCTCACAAGACATGGTCGAAATCTCACGAGACCTGGTCAGAGTCTCATAAGACTTCAGGAGAGATCCCTGAAGCTGGGAAGAAAGGTGGCCCTGGGAGAGTGAGTGGAGATGGTGGCTCATTCTGTTGCTCCCTGGAAACTGCCACCTGAGCAAGTGCTTCACCTTGCCTTATAGAAGGAGTGGCCCCGATCTCATCTTAATAAGCTGAGATATGATTATCAGAACCAGGCCAAAGTACCCACAAATACTTCACTGCTTAGGATAAAGATGGTTTAATTATTTTTCTTGGTAGTAAGATCTGTAAATAAGCAGACATTCCTTATCCCAGTCCCATGTCTTAGAATAATTAATAGTGGAATGTTGTTTTCCAATGACAGCTAACTATTTCATTCTCTCCTCTCTTAAATATATTGGCTTGGATCCAAACATGCTTCTGAGTGAGTCGAAGGCACTTCTTGCTTGTACAGAAGGTACTTCTTGCTTGTGTATGGAGATAGCCTATTCCCCAATCTGTAGCCCCCAACATACACTGCTGGATCCTCTGAACTTCTGGTGTCAGTTACCAAAGACAGGAGAAGGTAATTGGCTATCCCTGACCTCTGCATGAGCAGAATTGCCTTTAATTCACAAAATAAGATCTTCAGATTCAAGCCTTAACCTCCACAATGCCTCAAACATACTGAGTTGGATCCAAATAAATGCACACATACGGGGGCTGGCGAAAGTTGACCTCTGCCCTCTCCTCATAGGAACACTGGAAGCTACCTTATACTGAGTATACATTGGTCCATCTACCCCAGTATTGTCAACACTGATGGGCAACGCCTCTCCAAAGTTTCAGGCAGGATTCTTACCTAGTCCTACTGGGAGATGCCAGTGACCAAACCTGAGACCTTCTGCACACAAAACATACGTTCTACTACTGAGCTACGGCCCCTTCCCCCCGATGCCCCCCCCAGCCCACTGAAAAGGTTCTTCCAAGTCCCTGCTGAATGATGTGGGCTGTGGCACGGGGGACTGAAGGCGAAGGGGGAGCAGGGAGTCAGATTCCACCAGCCCTGTTACATGTGCATCTGTCCAAGCCATTATTAATGGTTTTGAAGTGTCCACCAATGATACATTTTTCTACACCATACACACACCATGCTGAACAGCCATTTTAAGCACACCCCCACACCATAGTAAAAATAAATGCAATTATTTGTACTTCCTTTTTCTTTTTTGTCCTTAGGATAGTAGTTGGAACCTAAGGCTCTGATGCCAGTATATCAGCACAAGTGTGTAAATGGGGTTCACTAGTTTTGCTTTGCTTTTGTAGAGACAGACAGATCTGTGTCTGTCTCTACAGATGAAATTGAGCACTAATGTAGGTACCTACACTTTATGGCATAACTTGAATCACAGAACAGAGATGAGCAGAGGATGCTGGCTCCTTTGTCACACTGGTGATTGGCTGGCTGGTCATTGGACAGCTCCCTCACCATGCTGAAATTACAGCATCTTTGTTCTACTGCCTCTTCAAGATGGAAACTGATTGCTTAGAGGTGGTCTTGATGCAAGATCAGGCTGCATGGAAGACTTAAGGAGAGAGAGACTGGCTTGGGCTGCTTCATTTACAAGAGTGAGAAATATGGGTTGTTGTTTATATTGGAAGCAGATGGAAAAATACTTGGGGAGAAGCTGGAACTGTCAAATGAATTTGGGGAGAGAAGCTTGGGTTTAGTTTGGGCTCTGGAATTCAGACCTCTGCCTTGTACTCAGTTTGTGGCCTTGTGCATATTACTTCTGTCTAAGTGGTTTGCCCAAGGGAGTGGTTTGGTGTCTGGGGCTCAGGCACAATTTCTTAGGCAAGTTGCCTGACTCCATCTAGCTGAGTATTTTGTCTTCAACAGTGGCCAGCCAAATGCCTCAGATAACTTATAATGCACATGAAGGCAATAGTGTCTCCCTGTTATTTTCCCCAGCATCTCAGAACATGGAGGTCCTATTTAATTATACAGCTCCTAGGAGGAGCTTTCATGGGCAGAGGGGAGGTGGATCAGGTAGGAGGAGCTTTGGATAGATATTTCTTTGTTTAAAAGATTTGCAAACCAGTCTTCATCACATGATTCCAGGGCCATTCATAATATAGTAAGAACAATAAAATACAATCAATAAACAAATATGAAAGAAGCAGTAAAACAAAATACAAACAATAACTGAAGCAGTGTTAACTGACTGCAGTGTTAAAATACTTCAAAATACTTAAAAGTTATGGGATAATTAAAAACAAGTTTTTGTCTGATATCTAAAAGACACCAAAGTAGGCACCATATGAGTTATCTGGTGAGGGTGTTCCACAGATGGAGCAACATGGAGCCAGGGCTTGCAGGGACATGGCGCTGGCAAGTTTTGATTAGTAGGGATATCAACTCCCCCCATCCATCAGAATTCCCTTTCCCCTCTGAGTTTCACTGCAACCCTCACAGAAGCTGGGGAGACATTAATTTTCCCAGCAACAATATATTGTTCCCTAATGCCAAGTATTTTGGCATGGCTTGGTCTTGAACAGGCAATAAAGACCTATTTGCTTTACAAAAAACTGGCTCCCTGTGGAGATGAAAACTGCTAGAACTAGTTTGTTGATGTGGATCAATAAAGCTGCCTGCACTTTTGGACTCTCTTTGGGGGCATGGATATGGGGATTGTCATGATGAGTGCCAGCATTTCAAAATTTACCACCAGACCACTGACCATGACCAAAATTGTCTATTCCTGGTAGAGCCAACAAAAGATGTGACAGGAGGGTCTTAAAAGGGTGGGAGGACTTGTAGTATTCCTCAGATTTCAAGGGCACCAGCTACCACTATACACATGGATGCTGAAAGAAGGGAAATAGCTATTCTAAGTATTATTCTATAGCATCATTAAAAGGGGAGAAATGTAGAAAAATAAATACTAAAAACTTTTAGGTCCACTAGATTCTGTTAGGGTGCAATCCTATAGGTTGCATTCCTGATACACAGAGAACTTTGAGTTTGGAGCCCTCCACTTCTCCTGTGCCCTGCTGGCAAGAGCCAGGCAGGGCGAGAGGAGGACACAGGTGATTTTGCCTCTCTTTCTCCATTTAAAATATAAAAAGCAGCTAGACTGGGCCGCCCCTCCCACCCACCAGCATGCCCCCTTTTCTCCCTCTCAGACTTCTCTTACAAGGTCGCAGTTGGCTCTGTGCTTGTAATTCTCTCTATGGTCATGGAGGAGATCTGCAGCATCCTATGGCACCCCAGACACTGTCTAGGGGGGGGGGGTACTGGATTGTTTCCTCATTAGCTTAAGTGTATTATCATTTCAGTCTTAATAATTACAGCATGGTTGGAAACAACCATGGGCCTTATTTCTTAGCAGAGAGAAAAGCACAAGATGCATCAAGCATCAGTGTTTCAAGTGTCGTTCATCTCAGAGGTCAGACAAGCTTTTGTTTAAGCCTATCTTTGACAAAAGGCTACTCATTTCCGTTCCACTGTACCGCAGAGGATGATGCAGGTTAAAGCGATGTTCTCAGCAATAATTATCTCCTTAAGCTCCCTTCTCTCAATTTATGCAAGTTCTTGACAATGGTGATGAAACAGGCCAGTGTGGGGTGGAGGTGGGGGGATGATTGAAGCCCCAGACTATCCAGGTAAACAATAGATAAGCATAAGAGGCTTAAGTCTACTCTCCTGCTAACACTCTCTAACCTATTTTACAGAAAGAAATTAGACAGATAGAGAGAAATGCTTGCTGCAGGACTTGGAACTATAGCTCTAATACTTGCTGTGTTTACATCAACAAAGCTACTGAAAACAGGTGATCAGATTGCTTGTGGATCACACGTTTTTAGTTACAGATTTTTAAATAAATGGCAAAATTTAACAAATAACAGTTTTAAGACAGTACTGTTATTAATCCTGTAGTATTATACATGTGTGTAAACAGAGACTGAAGCACATGTTTAAAGGAATCAGCCTCATACCTGTACTACAATTTTAAGTGCTCCATAGACTATATTCCATAGATTATATTCAGTATTTTATCCCAAATCCCACTCTCCTTGGACCTCCTTAGACCAATCTCCTTAGATCAAAGTAGTTTCATATTCTCTAGATGCAGCATAATGTTCTCTGCCCTAACTGTTTCAAGTATGAGAGTGTATTCCTGTATGCAACAAAGTGTAAAGCTATAATCCTATACTAACTTACCTGAGAGGAAGTCTCGTTGAACTCAATGGGACTTACTTATAAGTAGACATGTATAGGATTGCCCTACAATTTATTAAATAATGGGGCAATGAGTATGTTTGTCAAATTTTGCAATCTTTTTATAAAAGCTTATTATTGCTGATGGTGATGATCTTTTCTCAGGTTGTCTGCTGTTGCTGAGCAGGGACTACTTTGAAATGCTTATTGCAGAACAGATAGTTTATTCTTAAAATATACTTTTAAGCTGGTCTAAATTATTCCCCATGTATATTTCCACTTTGTGGCATCCACATGTGGCCATGTACTAGGGTCACTAGACACAGTGTACATTTCCAAAGTTAAACCTCATAAATCTCCAGAAATTCCTCACATCTATTATGTTTACCTTCTGCTGCTGATGAGCCTGTTAGGCTCTGTACAGAGGAAATTACAAGTGCTCCAGAAGATTTGGCAAGAAGAAGGTAGAAGAAACAATGAGCAAAGAAAAAAGAATCTTAACTAAGTGATCAAATCCAGCTTTGGCTACCATACACTTCTTTGAGACTGCAACTAGGAAATAGAAATTCCTTTTAAATTGGATTGTTTTCTACCTGACTGGTGTTGGCAATGCCAAAATTTAAACACTTTAAACTACTCTTAACACAATATATAGAATTTATATGAAAATCAGTTTATACACTTCTTGAATTAGCAAATACTTTTTTCCAGGAAAATTCTTTTCTCATTTTTGTCCTTATTTGCTATTAATTGATATTACAAAATGTCTTCCTTTACTTAATAGATATTTGGAGACTGATGCAACAGCTATTAGCTAGAAAGAAAGTGCCAGAAGGAATATTTTATAGCCACACATTAAAAATACCACTGGAAATTTGCTTATAAACTAATGCCAAAAGAAAAAGGAGTATTTTCTAGACATATATAGTGACTGAAAAACAACAACGCAGTACTTCAAAAATCTCTCTCCTTAATCTATTAAAAGCCTAAAGCCAACGAAAAATAGAATAATGCTTGTCTTGGAAAGAAGTTTAATCTGGATGTTTTAAAATTATTTGATTAATATCATAATTACTCACTATGTAGTGTTATATTTCATAACAAATATTGCTTTGAATGGCATTCAAAATTGAGAAATATCTATCCTGGAAATAGAGGAGCTCATAGATTATCTCCTCAGTTACTGAGCTCTCACCAAACAATGATTTCCATAATTAACTTCATAGGTACTTGAGGGGACATAGGACTCAGGGTGGACTTAGACATTATACTTTATATAGGTCTGCTCCTGAAAATGGCAGCTCTATATTGAATTCTCTACCCCCTTTCTATAGTATTTAGTCATCATGCTGTTTCCCACGTTTTCACATCCTCTGAGCCAATTACGTGGAGCAGAGACAAAGAAAATGCATGATGTGAAGATGTCACAACATGGATAAATGTTACAGGGGAAGATGGGAGAACTTGACATAAGGCTGCCATTTTTGCCTGTACTGAGTGTAATGTCTAGTTCCACCCTCAGGAAGACATTGGGTCTAAAGA
>NC_139461.1:53787500-53880000 GCF_057233095.1 Heloderma suspectum
AATCACTCAAAGGAAACTCTCAAAATATTCTCACTGTTCATAACACAGGTGTAAAAAGACAACCTAGTACTGTTTTAATACATTTTATAGTAAGGGTATTTGTTTTTTTTTTTTGGGGGGGGGTGAGATAACTAGTATTTATACAATGTATTAACATGACAAGAGCATCTGTTACCCCTCATATACAAATTGCTTTGAGTGCTCTGGGAGAAAGGAGATATATAAATGTCATAAATGAATGAATGAATGAATGAATGAATGATTGGCATGTCGGTGCTTAAATTTAATCATCATTAAAAACAAATACATTGGTGTGCTGAGAGAGTATTAACAGTATGCAGTATCTTGTAACTAGTAAAATAGGTTAAACAGCTTCCACAGTTCTAGAAAACTACCAGTTTAATATCTTAACAGATCACAAAAGTGAAGAGGCAAAAAGTCCAAGTCCTGGTACATTTCAATTCCATCTAGTGTTATGGAGGTTACACTTCATTATAAATAGTGACTCGTACATAAATGTTTATATAAATTTTCCATAAATCTGCATGCATGGAATAAGCTTACATTTTCTATAAACAAAAATGTTTCTCTTAATTATATGTTAGATACACTAAAATGTTAAGTAACTTAATTTGTAGTTTAACTTAATTCAAAACAGACTATGATGTGAAACTTTAAAATACAATCACAGTGACCCACAACAAATTTTTGCTTTAAAAATCTGTTTTTGCAAGCATTGCTGAGTCTGATTTCTGCCCACAGCATGTAACAAGATCCTCTTAAATTCTGATTCTTTTAATGGAAAACCTTCACAACTTCCAAACATATTCTGTTACAGTAGTTGCTTAAAAAAAAAACCCTTCTTCCATTATATTAAGGCACAGAAAATGTATTCTAAAGGCACACCAAATATATTCAAAAAACATAACTAATAATGTACCCAAAGACAAACTCATAGGCCTAGTAAACTTTTTAGATACCTATTATCAAGTGGCAGGTGGTCATTATACAGCCACACATTACATTTTAGGAATAGTTTTCTGAAGTTGCTATGGTCAATTTCCAAATAAGAAATATTCTGATTGCCACCATTGTCCTTTTTAATGTTACATAAATTTGCTGACAGAATTTTCTAGTTACTAAGGGGCAGTGGGCCAAATAGTATATTTGTAAACACCTTCAGTACACTATTTGCATCCTTGGCTGCAACATTCTATAGAAAGCTACTTTTGTACATACAAACCCCATTTCTAGCAGAACAGACAAAAAATTGTAACAAAACTGTAAACCAAGGGATTATCACCCATGAAAAACAAATAAATTGGTATCAGGTCTTTAACAAGGATTCTAAATGTCAAATATCTGTTACTTAGTAATTCCATCTCGTGCCCAAGTGTATTATGGATTTATAGGCCTAGATCCAATGCACCGCTACTACAGAATATATGATAAAACAAAGTAGGAAAAAACATAAATTATACGACATACAATTTTATTTCTGCCTAGTGAATGTCTGTCCTACTCAGGCGTAATGTTTAAGTATTCACAGAATCAATGAATGTAACCTAGAGGGCTTTGGGTACTGTATTTTTTAACCTATAGAAAGTGATACTTTGTTAAAGAGAGATGAATCTGGCTCCCTTCTTTTTTATATAAATTATGGGACACTTTATATTAATTAGCATACAACTAGTATTATTTGCAGGATTTAGTCAGCAAATCTCTCATCCCACAGGATGTTCACTCCCTTGCCAAAGCAAACAAGACATTTCTGTTCATATACTATACCTGGTGAAAAACTCACATGCTATTCAAAGTGAACAGACATTGCATTAATTAGAAAAATAAAGTATAATTTGAATGGATTCCCCCTTCAACAAAACAAGCACTGCCCAAAGCAGAATACTGTTTCTTCTAACCTGGATGTGAGAAGAACAGCAGGTCTCTGTCATTCTGCCTGCTCTTCAACTGTGAGTTTTCATTTGAACTATTTTTTTCCATCTTCCCTAATATTGTGTCTCCTAAAGCTTTCTACTAATGTCCTAGCCCTAAGTAAGCCAAGCATATCAAGTTTGCCTGCTACTCACAGGCTAATGAACAATGCACAAAAACAAAAGAAACAGCAGGACTCCTATTATCTGATCTTCCGTAAAACACAAAAAATGCCTTTTCTGGTACAGAGGAAATGCCTGGAAGCCTGCAGGTGTGAGCCAGTTAAAAGAAAAGGCTTTGGCTAAATAGATTCTTTGACTGTCAGGGATTAGAGTCATGGCACCAGTGGTAACACACATCTTTTCCTTTAATTTACAAAATTTTCTCACGAGTTTGCAAGAGTTCACCCCATCAGGGGCTTTCTGAGGCCACTGAAATGTCTTAAGTTTTAATTAAGTTAGAGTTGTCAGAAGAAAGCTTTTTTGGCACAGAGTCAGGGTCATTAATTACTGCTATCTTTGTTTCTTTCTGAAAAAAAGAATTCCACTGGCGTGTTGTGTTCCTTAAAGCCTGCATGTTCTTTCTACCCTGAAGTCTTTATTCACTTCCAAGCAAGACTTGATTAAGCAGTTTACCAATTACTTCCCTCAATCTTATGGGTAATCTTCAGTTTAGAAGTGTTCCTCAGTGCTGATTTGGGGGGCAGTATTAATAATTATTACATTTGGTGTAATCATGGATGATCTTTGGATTCTAGCTGTATAGTTTACAACTTCATATGATTGCTCCCTTTCCTGTAGCTGTATAGTTAACCAACAGCATTCATATTCATTGCCAGAATTATTTGCAATAAATGTTTTTATTGCCAAAGCAGGTTGTCATGTTTTCTGTGACTATCATTTTACACTGAAATTAATATTCTCTTTGAAAACAAATTGCATACACAATAAATGACCACTAATTGAAAGCAGAGGGTTTACTAAGATAAACGTTTAAAATTACTATCGTGTCCTAGCAGTTTGGTGTGATAAACAAAGTCACTTTCCTTTGAGAGATGGATTTATCTGCACATCCAAAAATGTGCATTTGTAGTAGTATCCAGAGATTATAAAACAGGCCATCCACTAGCCTTCATACAACAAACCTTTTTATGTAGAAATATGCAAAGTTTTGAGTTACACAGCACTCTCTACTGAGAATGGATAGCTGGTTGGGGCATGCTGGGAGCTGTAGGTCTTTTTTCTGTCTAAACATGCATAGGAGTGCATCTTAAGAGATTCTTACATGGAGAACATAGGGCTAATTGACAGTAGGTGGTAAGAACTGTTCACATACAATACACGTACATATGCCCTCTCTTAAGGGCTCTTGTGTGCCTGCTGGTTGTATAGTCGCCATACCATTTGATGGCTTTCACTGAACCACTGAATGCACAGCTAGCTAATTTCCACATCTCTCATTTTAACTCTTGTCAATTAAACTGAATGATAAATGACGTCATTAACACTAAAAAAACAAAAACACAAATATGTACTTCTTTCAAAGAGATGAGTACTTTCCACTGCATACATTGGATGAAGTAGATCACTTTGCCAAAAAGTTTATTTTTATTTGATAAATTTGTATTTGATGAATAAGTATTTTCAAGGCAGTTCATGAAAAAAAGATATAAACAATTCCAAATAATAAGACACCAGCACCACTATGAAAACCAAGTAATATAAAAATGTCTCGTCAAGTTAAAAGGCCTGGAAAAATATTAACGTAGCTGCCAGGCAAGCATCCCTTTCTATTAACTGAAAATTAGCTCTCTTCCTATTATTTCATTTCATTTATTATATTTCTATACCGCCCCATAGCCGAAGCTCTCTGGGTAGCTCACAATTTTAAAAAAACAAAACATTAAAATACATTACATAAAGTATAAAAACCATTCACATAATGACACAGAACAAACAGCACACAACAACAACATATATCTCAAACAATTTAAAACAATGAGCCAGGGACAATCAAAGAGACTTATTATATGCTGCCAAATGCCTGAGAGAAGAGGACATTTTTAATGTGGTGTCGAAAAGACAACAATGTTGGTGCCGGGCGGGCCTTGTTAAGGAGATATTTCATAAACAGGGGGTACAGAAGTCTGCTCGTATTATGCCTGATGAGCAGTCTTGTGTGCCTCACTTCCGATGGCTAGGGCACCTGGAGGAGGTCCTCCAAAGATTAATTGTGTTCAGAAATGTGTCAGAAGCCAGTGAGATGTGTTCCCAACAAGCAGGCCAGTCAGTTGCCTAGAAGTTGCATGTTGAACTAACTGTAGTTTCCAAGAAACAAGGCTTTTATCATATCCTGGACACAGCTGGTCAATCCCCCTATTAACAATAGATGTTAAGCTATTATATGGCATGGATTGAGCAGGCATATGGGATGCTGCACTTCTCCAAACACCTCTCCATATCCTCAGGCTGCAATAACTGAAACTCATTCCACAAACCAAGATGATGCTCTGGAATGATCTGCAAATTCTGTCTTGAATGAACTGCAGATTCTGTGCCATCCAGGTTGAGTATAATCCTTGAGCATAATCCTTGCTCAGCAAACATGTCACACAGTAGGACTTGAAAGGCTTCCTTCGTTTCACTCTGTGGACAAGGTGGTAAAATGCTTCAAATCACGCAGAAAATCTCTGCTGGACTGCACACTATGGATGCAATGGTATGCTCAATAAAGAGCTCATA
Source organism: Heloderma suspectum (assembly GCF_057233095.1). NCBI lineage: Eukaryota > Metazoa > Chordata > Lepidosauria > Squamata > Helodermatidae > Heloderma > Heloderma suspectum. The sequence continues at coordinate 53,792,174 of NC_139461.1, forward strand.
TTTAGGTTTGGTTGGATTCACCCAGAGTCTTCCACCACCTACATTCTGGCCATCCTTGTCCCAGCTTCATTGCCCTTGGCTCCCTGGAAAACCAATAGGCTCAGTAGGCTCTGTATTGTGGGTGTCAGGGTGCACACTGAACCCATAGAACCTCAGAGCAGTTCTGATTCTGAGGAGGAATAGCCGTCCATGGGAGAGGAGCACGCTCTTCCCTCCCAGGCTCTGCAGCTGGCAGAGATTCCTCCAACCGGCATTCCAGATATAGATAGCAGTCCTGGGAGTGAAAGAGCGCGGGAGGAGGACTGGCTGGATGCTTGGTGCAGACACAGAGAGCGACGAGCTATGGAGGGCGCGGAAAGGAGGCATAGCGCCTGTTTGGCGTGCAAGCAACGGTCGCGTCCAGAGGACCCAAGGGAAAAGGGGAGGGACTCTTCCTAGCCCATAAGTTCAGGGTCTGCAAGTGATTCTCATTCAAATGGGGACCAACTGTTTCCAACCCGGGGCATAGATTACTCTGCTGTTCATAGCTTAGTCGCTGGTGATAGAGTTATTAAGTTGTAAAAGGAATAAAGCCTTGAAAAGAATCCTTTGTCTGTGTCTGGAGTTGGCTACTGGAGTAGACTGAAAGAGGCTGGCTAGGGCCTCCTGACAGTGGGAGGGGATGCTTAAGAACAATGGATTCATCACCCCTGCAGAGGAGACTAGTCGTGGAAGTCTAAACCTCAGTAGGAAATAGTTTAAGGTGACTGCATGGGACAAAGTATTACGTGTAAGTACTGCTGGTACAGGCACCCCATTTGCTCCATCCCATTCAGCCACCCTCTAAGGGGTGTATTTTTTTGTTTTTTTTAAAGTGTCAGGAATATTTGCACAAATTTCAGGTCTGGGAAGTAAATGGAGGGGAACCTGTACACCTGCAGTAACTGCAGGGGAGATTTGCACACACCCACTGAAGCACAGTGATAACAGCTGTAACTGCTCCGAAAAGGAGCAGCGAAAAGCAGGGAAGTTAATATATCCCCTTTCTGGAGACTCAGGGAATTGTTGAGAATTCTGTCTGAGGTGAGACTGGGAGGCACTGTCATACGGTAGCTCTGGTCCTTCTTTGAGGGGCAATCTCAGAAGGTGGTGCTGGGGGATTCCTGTTTGACACCATGGCCATTGGCCTGGGATGTCTTTCAGGATTCCATCTTATCCCCCCATGCTATTTAACACATACATGAAACCTCTAGGAGAGATTGTCCAGACTTTGGGGGTTCGGTGCCACCAATATGCTGATTATACCCAAACTGTTCAGAAACTTTAGCTGGTTCAGAATGCTGCGACCAGACTGTTGACCAGGACAGGTTACACCAGGGGGCCCCAACGTGGTGGGCACCAGTACCTCCCATATCGCCCACACAGCTCTTCACTCTCGGCACCCTTAAAAAAACGTTTAATAAAAAATTGAAAAAATATTAGGGTGCCAGGTAAAAATGTTGGAGGAATCTGAAATGGAATCAAATGAGTTTTGATTTCTATGAATCCAACCCAAGGATTCCACAGTGGACTAGCTTTTCCTGAGTGGCATGGATTCCATGGACTTGTGGACTATTTTTTTTCACTTTCTAGAATTTTACACAAATTTAGTCATGAAAAATATGTAAAGTTTAAAAACACCGGCTGAAAATGCTTATTCCCCCATACGCTAAAGTATGAAAACACACATTTTGGGGGGGGATTTGCACATTCTGGGGGCAATTTGTGCATTTTCACAAGTGCAAATTTGAGCAAATTCAGGAAATTGGAAAAGATCCAATTCCACCAATGAGAGGATGATGGAACCAAAGGCACCTGACAATCCATGAAATGCAGACAGAACAGATTTTACAAAATCCATACATCCCTAGCACCAGGTTCTCTTCCCTGTTCCTGAACCTGTTGCTGATCATCTGTTAAGTGGGCAGGAAGAGAAAGCAAGGCAAAGGGGTAGAGGGAACAGAAAGAGCAAGACTAGAGGCTAGGAGGGGTGGGGGAGAAACGGGGTAAATGATGGGGGTAAAGAAATAGCGAGGCTAGAGGCTGAGAGTGGAGAGACAGAGAGAGAGAGAGCGCAAAGGGGAAAGGTCTGTGTGGACAGAAGAAGATTGGGCAGGCCAAGAAGCAACTTTTTCCATCTCCACCTCACTCCTAGCCTCTAGCCTCACTATTTCTCTCCCCTACAACTCTTCATTAGCCAGGCCTGCATAGCAGCCATTATAACACTTTGTCATACCCACAGCAGTTTCTCAAATTCCCAAATGTACCCGCAGGTCCCAGGGTTACATGGCGCACAGAATCATAGAATTATAGAATATTAGGGTTGGAAGGGGCCTACAAGGCCATTGAGTCCAACCCCCTGCTCAATGCAGGAATCCAAGTCAGAGCATCCCTGAAAGATGGCTGTCTAGTCTCATCTTGAATGCCTCCAGTGTGGGAGAGCCCACCACCTCCCTAGGTAATTGGTTCCATTGTCGAATTGCTCTAACAGTCAGGAAGTTTTTCCTGATGTTCAGCCGGAATCTGGCTTCCTGTAACTTGAGCCCATGATTCCGTGTCCTGCACTCTGGGATGATTGAGAAGAGATCCTGGCCTTCCTCTCTGTGACAACCTTTCAAGTACTTAAGGAACGCTATCATATCTCCCCTCAGTCTTCTCTTCTCAAGGCTAAACATGCCCAGTTCTTTCAGTCTCTCCTCATAGGGCTTTGTTTCCAGTCCCCTGATCATCTTTGTTGCCCTCCTCTGAACTCTCTCCAGTTTGTCTGCGTCCTTCTTAAAGTGTGGTGCCCAGAACTGGACACAGTACTCCAGATGAGGCCTAACCAGTGTTGAGTAGAGGGAAACTTGTACTTCCTGGGATTTGGAAGCTATGCTTCTATTAATGCAGCCCAAAATGGCATTTGCCTTTTTTGCAGCCGCATCACATTGTTGGCTCATATTCAGCTTGCAATCGACAACAATTCCAAGATCCTTCTTGCTTGTAGTGTTGTTGAGCCACGTATCCCCCATCTTGTAACTGTGCATTTGGTTTCTTTTTCCTAGGTGCAGAACTTGGCATTTGTCCCTATTAAATGCCATTCTGTTGTTTTCTGCCCAGCACTCCATTCCATCAAGATCCCTTTGAATTTTGTTCCTGTCTTCCAAAGTATTAGCTATCCCGCCCCATTTTGTGTCATCTGCAAATTTGATCAGCATTCCCTGCACCTCCTCCTCCAAGTCATTAATACAAATGTTGAAGACCACTGGGCCCAGGACTGAGCCCTGAGGAACCCCACTCATTACCTCTCCCCAGTTTGAGAAGGTCCCATTGATAAGCACTCTTTGAGTCTGATTCTGTAGCCGACTGTGGATCCACCGGATCGTTGTTTTATCTAGCCCACTTTGAGCTAGTTTGCTCATCAGGATATCATGGGGCACTTTGTCGAAAGCTTTGCTGAAGTCAAGGTATATGATGTCTATCCCACGGTCTACAAGGGAGGTTACTTGATCAAAAAATGAGATCAGATTTGTGTGGCAGGACTTGTTCTTGACAAATCCATGTTGGCTTCGAGTAATCACTGCATTGCTTTCAAGGTGCTTCCAGATGGATTGCTTTATCATCTGCTCCAGAATTTTCCCAGGGATTGATGTCAGACTGACTGGTCTGTAGTTCCCAGGTTCCTCCTTTTTACCCTTTTTGAAGATAGGGACAACATTAGCCCTCCTCCAGTCATCTGGCACTTCACCCGTCCTCCATGATTTCTCAAAGAGACTAGACAGCGGTTCTGAGAGTTCTTCTGCCAGTTCCTTCATTACTCTAAGATGCAGTTCATCTGGCCCTGAAGATGTGAACTCATTCAAAGTAATTAGGTGTTCCTTGACCATATGCCTATCAATCTCAAGATGCAATCCTGCCCCTTCTAGGGATGGTGGAGAATTCCGCCATGGATCTCGGTGAAGCCGAATGCCAGTGCATTCGCCCCCTCTGAAACCCGTGGCGGAACGAAGCCCCCCGCCCCCCCACCCTGTGAAAGGCGCGCGAAATGGAGCACTCACCTGCTGCCGTTCGCACTGCTTTGCGAATGGCAGCCACATCTGCGGCTCCATTCGCTTCACCATTTTAGCCGTGATAGGCTACGTAAATACTTAAGTAGCCTATCACGGCTAACACAGGGATGCCATTTGCGTCCCCATGGAGGTGGTGATAGGCTACATAAATATTTATGTAGCCTATCATGGCCAAACAAAAAAAGGGAACGCAAATGGCGGTGGCTACAGCGGCCGCCATTTGTGTCCCTGCGCAGCCCAGCAGCGGCTGGATGTCACTGCGGGCTGCTCGGCTGGCGGCCCTGTGGAGCCGCCGCGGAGCGGAGCCAGCTGTCGGGGATTTCGGGGGGAGGGATGGAGCGCCTCCTCCCCCACTGCAGACGTACGAAATGAAACAGGTAAGTCGTTTCGTACATCCCTAGCCCCTTCAGCCTGTACTTTGTCTTTGCCAGGGGGCTCATAGACCCTCTTTCGGGAGAAGACTGAGCCAAAGTAGGAATTGAGCACCTCTGCCTTTTCTTTGTCATCTGTTATCATTTTGCCATCCTTATTTAATAGCTGAACAACCATTTCTTTCCTCTGTCTTTTACAGGGGGGAGTAAGGCCCTTAAGTAGGTATACAGTTGTTTAGTTGTTTAGTTATTTTTTTTACTGATATTATGAATGATGGCAGTGAACTTGAGTCAAGAACAAAGAAAGTGGATTCTAAAGCAGTACTGGAAGACTGAAAATGCCGAGCGGGTGTGCACAGCGTGGCAAGAAGCATCTGACACTCCTCCACCAACACGTCTGACAATTTATCGTCTTAAAGATAAATTTGAAGCAACAGGTGCAGCGGCTAATGCACCGAAATCTGGATGTCCTAGGACATCTATGACAGAGGAAAATGAGATGAGGGTCGCTCTGACATTTGTGAACAGTCCAAAAAAATCCACACGACATGCGTCTAAGCAGCTATCCATACCTAGAACGTCCTTGCAACGCTTAATGAGTAAATTGAAATTGAAGCCGTACCATCCAAGACTCTTACATAGTCTTCTGGAGGACGACCCAGACCGTCGGTTGCAATTTTGTGAGATGATGTGTAATCAAATCTCTAACGAACCAGACCTTCTTGATAAGATCATCTGGTCAGATGAGGCTTCTTTCAAGTTGTCAGGCCACGTGAACAGGCATAACTGTGTGTACTGGGCAGATGAAAATCTTCATTTGACTATCACATCTCAACTGAACCAGCCAGGCGTCAGTGTGGAGTGCACTGTCCAGCGAAGGTGTTGTAGGACAGGTTTTCTTCAATACAACTGTGGATAGTAACAATTACCTAAACATGTTACGTGACGTGGTAGTGCCACAACTCAGAACCAAGGCTAACTTCGCTGAACTGCTCTTCCAACAAGTTAGGGCACCTCCTCATTATGCTTTTGCAGTAAGGGACTATCTTGACAACACCTTCCCACAGCATTGGATCGGACAACATGGCAGCATTGAATGGCCGCCACGTTCACCCAACTTAACACCAATGGACTTCTTTTGGGGGGCGTAGTAAAGAATAAGGTTTTTGAGAGGAATCCCTGGACAGTGGACGAATTAAAATAGTTCATCTTGGAAGCATTTATGGACATTGATGCGGACCGGAATTTGTGTCGTATTGTGTGTGACAGTGTTCTGGACAGGTTCGAGGAATGTTGCAATGCTGATGGAATACATACTGAGCACTTACGAGATTAAACAGTGTTAAACAAATGTAAATGTAATAAACAATGTAACAAAATGCAAATAAACTATACTGTATACCTACTTTTGGGCCACTCTGTACATACATTTTTTGAAATTCTGTTAATGCCTTATTTTCTGTATTGCTTAAGTATACTACCAATATTACTATGACAAAGAATAATATGTATCATTCTAAAAACACTTTATTAATTTAAAAGGTACATTTGCTTAATAAAAACCTCCAGATTCCTAGAAGACTGAAAATGGTCTAGGCTAAACTACTTATCCTGTACTGTTGTTTTCAATAAAAATATTGCCAAAATCTTTCTTTTTTCCAGAAACCCTCACTTCTGATTTTCTTTTCTTTTCTGATTTATGGGACCAGCCATGCCATTTTGAGCTCTTCAAGTGGTTGCCCAGGGACAGCAAGACTAAAATGTCTTGTGGCTAGTATTAATTATTTTGATTCTCCCTTGTGATTTTATTTAATTTCTCTCATCCAGTTATGGTACTTCACATAAAATGGCAGAAGTAGGATAAAAACTATTGCGAACTTGGGAGCACCAGGGAAAATGTTAACAAAATATGGAAATTTCAAAACTCTTATCTTTTCACGTACACACATCAAATGAGGTTTCTGTTTAAAAAGATGTACAACTACTTCCCAAGTTTAACGCACATTTGCCAAAGAAGAGTCACTGAAATCAATGGGACTTCAGTTAGACAGGACTGGCTTAAGTCCCACTGATTTCAATGGGCCTGCTCTAAGTATAATTAAGGTTGGATCCAACCCATAGAAATTTAATCAGTATTAATATAAAGATTTTAAACTCTTGAACAGTAAAAAGCACACACATACACACAATGCTATTAGAATGATGACTACAGAAGCTCTTGGGGTTTCATGTTATTATTCCACATGAAGATCACTTAAAGGTGACTAGTACCCTGAGCTACAGGCTATGTTCAGACTTCTTGTCAAATCATAGTTTGATGTTGTAAAAGCCTCATGCACTCTCCTCTCCATGAGGAGGAGACTGGAAGCTTCTACTTATGTTTTAGATTAACCACAAAGAGCTGAATCACTCAAACACTAAAATGTAGTTACCCTTAACTATGATTAGTGAAAGCAAACTATGGTTTGAAGTTGGGTTGTTTGTCCAGCTTTGGACAACACTGCAAGCTGTGGTTACTCTAAAGAGGAAGTGAAAGTTTCCAAACTGTTCTTTGCAGCTGCACCAGAGGAGAAATGTGCAAGTCTGGGTTTGCATGTTTTTCATGCAGGAAGTTTCAGATTTAAAATATGGAATCTCCAGTTAAAAGGTGAGGGAGCAGGGAAGGTGAAAGGCATCTGCCTAAAACCTTGGAGTACCACTGTCAGTCAGAGTAGAAAATACTGTAAAAAAATTGTCTGACCTGATATAAGGCCGCTTCCTAATCATTCTGTCGGGCACTGTATGGGATTGAAGATTATTAATTCTATTAATTGCAAGGGCCATCTCTAAAATATTTTTTATTGTTATTTGGGATGATTCTGTGTGCTCTCCTGCTCTAAACTACTGGCCATCACAACATATTGTGACAACAAATTGCATAAATAAAATCTGTGTTGTGTAAAGGACAAACTTTTGTCTGTCTGAATGTCCTGCCAAATGGTTTCACTGAATAACCTTCCCTGCCTCCCCCCCCCCAAGTCCTAGCATTATGAGAGGAACGAAAACATCTCGCTATCTACATTGTCCACAACATGCATAATTTTATAAACCTCTGTTGCTGTCCCCTCCCACCATAGTCTTAACTACAAAGCCCCAAACACTATACCATTTCCTCATAGTACTCCAACCGCAAATCACTTTGGTTGTCCTTTTCTGTACCTTCCCCTTTCTAAGATGGTTTGAGGCCATGGACCTTTGTGGCCTCATCCACACATCCAAGCAGCTACAGGGGCATTTTCTTGAATGTGAAACATACATTTTGCTGCATTTTTTTAGTGGTGAATAAGTTCTTATTTGTACTGGTATGATTATATTATTCCTGCCCATCATGGAGCTAAAGGTGATGTCCATTGAAGTTCTATGCTATAGCATATCTAGTCAAATGGGTTTTTTAATGGTAGAGGATGAGCATCAGTATCAGCAACAGAAAAATATCCCTTCCACCTACCCATCCACCCAATAATTTAGGGCTTTATCATATAAAGCCCGAAACAAGTTGGGACCAGGATACCTAGCAAAACACCTTCCGTTATATATATAGCCAGGTGACATTTAAGATCATCAGAGGAGGTCCTGCTGGTCATTCTAAACAAACAGAATGTTGCCGTGAAGAACCTCAACACCGGGTCTTATCTGTAGTGGCACCCACTGTCTGGAACACCCTCCCTCATGCAGTTCAGGAGGCAGAAAATGTAACATCTTTTAAACGCCTCCTGAAAACACCCCTTTTCACACAGGCTTTCCCTGGGCTGTAACTGCTGCTAGGTTATTTTTTGGTTTTGCATGGTACTTTTAAACTTTCAAAAGTTTTATGTTGTGTCCTGTCATGTTGTATTTTATGGTTTTAATTTTGAACTGCCCAGACAGCCTCGACTATTGGGCCATATAAACATGTAATAAACAAACAAACAAATAATTCTAGGCATGAAATTATGCTATTTTCACTGTAAGGTGACTTATGGAAATATCATACAAAGTAATTGGGGCATGCTTTCACTGATTATTCAAAAAAGCCTGAAGTTAAGAAGGCAAAGTTTGCATCATTCTTTATGGCAAAATGAAGTGGAAAGGAAGCAGGAAGAAGTGCAGCACCATTTTCTCCTGAGTAATTATTTTGAAAGGTATGACTTTGCTACCGCTACCAGCAGAAGCTTTTTCAAAGACCAACAGATTTCAAGTTGTGATGATAGCACAATGCCATCAACACAGCTAATCATCACAGCTTTCCTTCAGAAGACCAACTGAAAGAATAAGAGCCCTTTCAAGGCAACCGAAATATGCTTAAGGTAGCTTAAAGATCCAGCTTGTGTACTCTCAGCCATTCTCAGATACAGTTTAGGCACTGCACAGACCTTGGGATCAGAGGGTCCATCGTTTACAAAGCTATGCTGCTGACAAAGCAGTCAAACTTTTAAAACTTTGTAAGCCAGCCTAGCATTTTTGTCAATAAACAAATTAAATAATTAAGCTGGAGCTTTGCACAAATAGGCTGCTAAATTCACACTGAAATCAATGGGAAGCAACGAACTTCAGCACAGAATTGCAGTTTCAACATTCACAATGAGGATAGCACCTATTCTTTCCCCCTCTATGGTCAAAACAGGAAATAGTACAAGATTCTGCCTAGATTCTTCTATTGGAGTAAGCCTTTTATGCTACAATCCTACACACCTGGAAATAACTCCCACTGAAATCAGTGGGGCTTACTTCTGAATAGAATAGGATTGCACTGCATGTTATCTGAGTATTTGTGGTATCTTTACACAAATGATACTGCATTAAACAGTCATACTGTATTGTTTCAGAAAGCTGTCAGATCCAGCACTTTATGGTTTCAGGGAATATTACTACGTTTCTTTCTTTTTACTTTAAAATAATTTTTAAAAAACGCATAGAAATGAAAAGAGCTGTATTAGTTCTCACATTCACTTGTGTCTCAATATAGGACAATCTCCTCTTGTGTATGTTGAGTTCCCTGGATAGGTCAGGGTAAAAAATGCCAATACTTAGATTGCTTCACTAAACAGTTTTCCACACAGGCCATATTGTTATGTCTTTTCTCTGACTGGTCAGCATATTACGCAAACTTCTCTCACTGACAGAATTAAAATCTTGTCTCTTCCTGACAATGTTGTTTTTCAAAGAGTAAAAGAGTTTTGTTTTCAAAGAACTTTTCAAGAGTAAAAGATATCAATTTGTCACTTTAACTGTGTATCCTCCAGAGGTAGGCAACCAGGTGCCCTCCAGATATTCTGAACAACTCCTATAATCCCCATCCTGGCTGGGGCTTATAGGAGATGTAGTCCAAAACATGTGGAACTAGGCAAAGACCATGCTGTTTCTGTGTTCTCTGAAGGCTTATCATACCACTCTTGTGACATACATATTAGAAGCTACCGAAGTAGTCACACTTCATTCAGGTGGTTTTGCATCTGCTCTTTAACTCCCTATTTTTATTTCTAATATAAATTATTTCCTTTTAGAAGATATTGCCATTTGATTGGAATCTGGAAATGGATGTACAATAAGAGCTTTCATTGGCACCATACAAAATTACCAAAATGATATAAATTTGCAAACCTTTTCCAGATATGATCCCCATTTTAATTTTTTTTTTAAACATTGACAGCTTCTACACTTCTGGGTTTTCTCTCTTCTGCCATGTGTTCCTGTTATTTATTCCTCATGACATTATTTTTGTTAAAGCTTTACTGCATTCCATTTTGTGGGCTGCATATTTTTTTTCTTGAACATACTCTATGCTCACTCCTATCTATATGTTATTATATGTTTCTGGGGAAAGGGGTTTTCTGGTGTTTAGAATGATCTTTAAATATAACAGTCATGCTGTTTATCTTTTTCGTCAAATTTTCCTATATTAGATTTCATTGCTAATTCCTCAAAATTGGGCATAAGCTGTAACATGTTCAAAGCGTTTGATACAATTTTAAATCCACCTATTCATTTCATGATTTTATACAACATTTCATAAAGATTTTTAAAAGGGGTAAGTAATTTATTAAGATTTCTAGTAATCTTTCAAAATAGTTTAAACATGTAACTCAGCTCATGTGGCACATCTATGATTTTATTTATCATTCATAATAGCATCTGCTATGATAGAAAAATATTATCCCTCCAGGGTCTAACAGAATTGTAACTATTCCACAGCCTCCATGCTGGCATTGAGATTTGCAAGAGCAGGTGAGCTCAAGAGTGTTGTCATAGCTGCATGTACACATGGTGGCAAAACCACATTTGTTGCCATGTAATGTAAGCCCACTCTAAAGCATGGATATTAGTTATACTGAATCATTGGGGCTTTGCTTTATGCTGTACAGAGACCTAGAATTCATCAGTGTGCACTATCTACACAAACAGGAGTGATCACAGACTGTTTCTTCCTCTTGTAGGACGAAAATAAAGCAGAAAATAAGACTTTAAGCTATTTTGGAAGCCATGGGTATTAGTCGCATAAATTCATACTGTCAAGAGCACACCAAAATTAAAATTAATGTGTTGATCAGTTGTGGTCCCTTGAGCTCTCTGCTCGCAAGAGATCTGACTGCAGCCACCTGGAATAATGGAGTGCACAAATCTTTGATAGTTAATTGCACTGGATTACTGTTTGGCAACCAACCAACTGATGGGCCTAGGGATAGATCATTTTATTTAATGGTTAATCACCAGGCCCCTAGCAGCATGCAAACATAGATCACTAATCAATTTCTGCCAACAGCATGAAAAGGAGAACGGAAGGGGGGGGGGATCACACCTGCAAGATAATTCCTCTAACAATCTAGGTAGCATAAGAACAACAACTGATTGATGTGAGGTATTTTTCTTTTTTAGTATATTGCTGCCAGGTATGTTCCTATCGTTAATTGCTGCTATGTGTAAGCTGTTAGGCTTTTAAGTTTGGGTATTTTGATTTTCAGATACTTTTAACTTGATGAAAATAAATGTAAACAAACATGCAAATCATATTTTTATCATATATAATACCCCTTTCAGATATGTCTCAGCAAAGTAGCATTACGCACTGTGTAAATAGTACATATTACTGCTCACTAAGTTCAGAAATGTAATCTTTCATTCTTCACCTGTATTCTATCAGTGTATTCTATTCGACTGTTTTCCAATAGTGAAGCATAGTAGATGGGTGCTTTGTTTTGCAAGTGTACAGTCACCCTCAGTTTGATCCATTTCCATTGTCAAACACACAAGAAACCCACAACAGGGAGGAATTCCTAATCTCTTGAAATCGTTGGCAATTTCTTATTTATTTATTTTAACCTTCCCTGTATATGTACCTTTTACTCTTGGCAGTGCTGAAGCTGTTCGTATAGATGTTACAGCCAGAGTGTGAAAAGAACATTCCAAAGACTAGAAGATTACTGGAGAAAATGTATTTGCATTCCTCCAGCAATTTGGTAAAACAACAACAACACTACCCGATAGGCACATTTGTCAAGGATCTTGATACCTTTGGTTCATTTTATAATCTTTCTCTTTCTGATAGCTGAAAGCCTCCCACTCCCACCCTCTTTATTTGAGCCAAAGCACCTACAGCTGTTTTCTCCCTCACTGCAACCCCCAATAATTCAAACATTTGAAAAATTTACCACTCAGACGGAAAAGGTGAAAACTTCAAGCCTTTGAGTAAGTCTGATCTTAAAGGAAATGTAGCCCATTTCACAGCCCAATAGCCAGTCAGCTTTCTGGCCAGCCAGTTAGCTATCTAGGCTGTCCTTCTGGTGACGGAGCAAAAGCCTGATAATGAATGATAATAAAGCAGAGCATAACAGGGGATGTGCTTGGAGCAAAAGGTATCCTGGCTTTGGGGATATCGGTGGTACAGAACAGATTCCTCTGAACATACCAATCCAGATTTATTTATTTTTATTTACAGTATTGGTATACCGCTCCACATCCAAAGACCTTGGAATGGTGAACAGGAAACAGGATAAAGAGTAAAAACATAATGTTAAAATAATTTATATATTTTTTAAAAAGAAACAGAGTTCTGATAAAACCAAATTTAATAAACCATGGCTGGTCACTCAAGGAAGTCTTCCTGAAATAGCAATGTTTCAGGAGGTGCTGAAAGCAACACAACATTGGTGCCTGCCTGACCTCTAAAGGCAGGTTATTCCACAAGAAGGGGGCCACCACACAGAAGGCTCTTTTCCTGGTGGGCTCCAATCAGGCCACATGTCCATGTGGAACCACCAGAAACTTACCTTCCGATGACCTCAGTGACTGGGCAGGTTGGTAAAGGAGGAGGTGCTCTCTCAGGTATCCTGGTCCCAAGTTGTTTAGGGCTTTGTACACTAGTACTAAAACCTTAAACCTGGCCAGGTAGCAAACAAACAGCCCTCAGAACAGGCAGCCCTCAGATTTATGCCCTCAGAAGGTTGATTAGCCTGAGAAGTTGCATTTTTTTTTCAAGTTATAGCCCTGCTTTTTGTTGCCCTTGGGCTGGACACAACTTTGATCATGATCCAACAGTCAACTGCAGGCTATGTCACAGTGGATGGCAATTATTTTTGGTGTAGTATTACTCTGCACATGATGCTGTATAGAATCTTTCGATCTGGGCCCACTATGCATCTACAATCTCAGTGCACCTGGGATGGAGACTGAAGTAGGCAGATTAGTCTCAAAGCTCAAGCAATGTGGTAACATGGACCAACTCTGACCCAGGTTCTGGCCTTTCTTCTTCCTTTTTCCTTGGTAAGAGGTTTTGCTGCCACCACTGACTCAAAATTTTGAAGGAGAGATCCATGGGATGATAATATGCCTTCCCAGTCATCACTGGTCAAAGGCTTTCCTCAGTCTCAGCAGTCTCTCTTGCTTCCAACATCTTCATAGTTTGGCTGCCTACCAGTCAAAGTAGATCTCCAAATTAAAAAAGTTATTTAGGATGCACATTAAAAAAGGAGAAAAGGGGTTCAAGATAGACTGTATAGAAGAAAAAGAACCTCCCTTCACCCAAATTATCTTTCTAACGTTACCATAATATGACAGGCTAAAGGAGCATGACATTCAGAAATCATATGCAAGGGAAAGCCATCTTAGATTTCAAACAGCTACCATCTTTCTTGGGGTAAAGAAGGGTTTAATTTTACCACTTAAAGTGTGTGTGTGTGTGTGTGTGTGTGTGTATTTATTTTATTTATTTATTTAGTGCATTTATATCCCGCCTTTTTTCCTCCAAGGAACTCAAGGCAGCGTACATGATCCTCCTCCTTCCTCCATTTTATCCTCACAACAAGAACCCTGTGAGGTAGGTTGGGCTGAGAGTCTGTGACTGGCCCAAAGTCACCCAATGAGCTTCCATGGCCGAGTGGGGACTAGAACCTGGATCTTCCGACTCCCAGTCCAGCACTCTAGCCACTACACCACACTGTCTCTCACACTGTCACACTGTACACCTTATTTAGTAATTTCCTAGGAGATGATGATAGGGTTCCTACATTTATCTGCTAATTACCTTCATGGAGAGAATCCCCTGACATCCTGAGCTTGCCTGCTGGCTACCAAGTCACTGGATAAGTAACAAGCCAGGCCCCAATTATCTTCGTGCATGTATGAGTGTGTGTACACACTCGAGCAAGAAAAGAGTGAGAGTGTTTTGGGGAGAGAGAGAGAGAGAGAGAATGGAGCCTACAAACTCCTGAAGCCTGCCTTGACTTGATGAATTCATCATTCTGGCCTAAGTAGGCACTTTCCATTCCTAACTGGGGATTCTGGTAGGTAGGGCACAACTTGTGCCAGGCCAAAATTATCAGGGTCCATGAAGGGATCTGAACAACTGTCTGCTCTCTCTACAGAAGCCTGCAAAACACATTCTGCATCTCTCCTCCTACCGCAGGGCAACACTGGCAGCTCCAACACTGTCCATGACCTGTTGACACCAAGGAATTACATGGAACACAGAAAGGGCACAGGGAGAGATCACCTATGTAGTGAATACAAAGAAGTAGCATGCCTGTTCAACCCAGGACTGGAGGCAAATATACTACCGTGATGGGCTCCAGCAATCTAACAGCAGGTGGCTTAATGTGGTAGATAAAAGAGAGAAGCTTGCAGCCACCTAAGAGGTAGCACATAAGAAATGGATTCAAAACTTAACAACTTAACTCTTTAGCCAGGCTTCTGCATTATGAGTTAAACAGTAGGTATGTAGAATTTCAGCATTACATAGGGCCCTTCTCTTCCAGGGCTTTTCCAACATAATTTGTGTACAAACAATCCCAGAGTCACCTTTTTTCCAGTGTGCTAATAAGGGCCTTCCACTCCAACTTTCAGAATCCCCTTCAAGCTCTCACAGACCTGCTCTCCCCATCTTCTTCTTCAGGAGGGGCAACTCCTTTTTCCATGTCAGAGACACTGGTTATAGCAGGGGGTGTTGGGAAACATAGTCCCTACACTCAGCAGATCCATTACACCCTGTATGTTTCATCAGATGGTTAATCTTTCACCATATTTATGATTCAAGTCTTCCTGTACTCATGCAAATGTAGCCAAAAGTGCCTCACCCACACACAACAGGGAGGTATCAGGGCCAGAAGTGGTAACCACCAATAGAAATCAGTGGAGAAATCTCAGATTTTAACGTAGCTGGGATTGGGCACATGTTTCCAACCATTCCCCCAAACCCAAAATGGAGAGGGGAAACCAAAATAGGGGGACCCTCCCCTCCCCCCGCCAAAACCAATCAGGAGTGAGCATGCTCAGTGGGAATGGAATGCTGAGTGACTGTTGAGGGAAAGCTCTTCTGAGGCATTTTTTAGGGTTTGATGTTAGAATCCATGATCATATTAATTGGATTTGGACTTGTGTAGAATCACCCGAGTGAATAGTTCATGGGATACTACAGATAATAGTGACAGGCTCTGCTCCTGAGCCACTATGTGTGACTGGCCCTGTCTAGTTGATGCCATGATTAAAAAAAGAGTAGATCCTGCAAGCCTGAAGTCTGACCATCCCTGCCTAGGGATCCCTAAGGCAGTTTGATTAATGCCCTAGGAAAAAAGACAGTTAACCTATTACCACCCAATTATCAATTCTACTATCTCTACTTGTAGTCAGGAGAAAAAAGACAGGAAATAGTCATAATACACTTCATTCTGTGAGCAGGTCAATGCGGAGTGGCCTAGTTTCATCTGTTCCTGTTATAAAAACTTTTGTTACTACATTTTATGAGTTTGCCTAACAGAGGCACAAAGCCAACATATACTATGATAAGAAACAACACCACTTTCAGGAACCACTTCTTAATTTGACTTCTGCTAATATTAATGAGAATAATTACTTGGTACAACAAAATCCACTGTTTTTATTCAGGCAAAATTCCCATTGTCTGGCTTGATCCTTAATTTATACATAAAAAGAAAAGACAGAGGTTAGAACATCTTATCTAAGTGCAAATGTGGAAATTCTCCTTGGATTGTAAAAGTCCCCAGGGAAAGGCTTTCTGATATCGCAAGCATTCAAGACACCAATCTTGGTTAATCACTAACAGGTTAACATCTCTGAAAATAATACGTCTAACAAGAGAGGAATGTACAGTCTGGTTCTCATAAAATTATAGACCTGGGACAAAACAGAGGAATCTGGTAGGACTACTACTTAAAAAATATTAATGAATAACACATCAGTCCGATAAAAAATATGGACTGCCATTATCTGCCTTCCAGACGGACAATGAGACTTGGAGGCTTTATAAATGGCCTTTACCATTATTAAAAATATACATTAATTCTAAACTCAGGTGTCTGAAGAAAAGTAAGGAAAATAAAACTAGAAATGTCAGAATTAAATATACTTGCTTTATTTGCAGATATTACCTTATGTTCAATAGTTCTCAAATGCCCAAAGTTCTCAAATCGCTGGGGGCCAATCTACACTTACGTTTTTTTTCCGCTTCCAATAAGGTTTCACCGCTCGTCTTTCACACTACCTAGGACCTGCCACAAATTGGGACCGGAATTTCCCACTTCTGTGCTCCCGCTTTCAATGCCCTGATATCCCGGTATTTCCCATTCATGTGCCCTGCTTGTCCGTGTTCATTACCTTATAAGGTCATAGTCCCCTCCCACGCCTGTCCATATATGGCGGTGTTTTTATTTCCCTCCTGTCCAATCACAGCTCCAGATGCCCCCATCTGGTCTTCCAGCTACTGATAGCTTAGGTTCCTTAGCACTGGAAGCTTTATCACCAACCAGCAGAGGGCTAGAGGTGCCAGCTCTTGTCTGATTTGGGAGGCTCAGCCAGGTCAGCCCTGGTCAGAATTTTGGATGGGAGACCGCAAGAGAATCAGGCTTCAGGAGGTTGTTCTCTCCCTTCAAATGACACTAACTTTTACCTCCTTCTATCCCCTGCTTTGGCTTTTTTAAAAAAAATTAAGGATCACAACTGAGTGCCTTCACACACCCTCCCCCCCCAATTCTAGCTTAACTGGTGCTGTAATGTTTTCTCGTGGCCCCAATCCTGGGCACTCGCTTACTCAGGAGTAAGCCACATTGAACTCAATGGAACTTACTACTGAGTAGACATAAGATCACCCGTAAGTGATTTTTTTTTTTAATTAAGGCATTAACTTCAAATTTTCAGATCTTCAGATCTGAAAATCTTCAAAGAATAGGGCTTCTCCAGCCTGATTTTCCCACGCACAAGCATAAATTTCTTCACTGGGCAGTCTTCAAAGACGCCAGCAGCCCCCGCCCGACCTGAGCGTCCCCTGCCTCTGCATTTCTCAATCAGAGGGAGCAGAGGGTAAAATGCCTCCCTGCAATGAAGGGAGACACCTCTGATCCCCCACCCCACCAAGCTCAGAAGCAATGTCCTCTTTTGTTCCAGAGCACCCTATGGGGCTCAATGGGGCTTACTCGAGGCT
The DNA here is from genome assembly GCF_057233095.1 of Heloderma suspectum. NCBI lineage: Eukaryota > Metazoa > Chordata > Lepidosauria > Squamata > Helodermatidae > Heloderma > Heloderma suspectum. Next base: position 53,809,555 of record NC_139461.1, read on the forward strand.
TGCAGACTTACAGGGTGATCTTATGTCTACTCAGTAGTAAGTTCCATTGAGTTCAATGTGGCTTACTCCCGAGTAAGTGAGTGCCCAGGATTGGGGCCGTGGGAAAACATTACAGCTCCAGTTAAGCTAGAATGGGGCAGAGGGGAGGGGGGGAAGGCAGCGGGTGTAAAGGCATTCAGTTGTGATCCTGATTTTTTTTTTTTTTAAAAGGCAAAGCAGGGGATAGAAGGAGGTAAACGTTAGTGTCATTTGAAGAGCGAGAACAACCCCCTGCTCAGTCCAGGAAGCCTGATTCCCAGGCGGTCGCCCATCCAAAATTCTGACCAGGGCCGACCCTGCTGAGCTTCCAAGATCAGACAAGAGCAGGCATCTCCAGCCATTTCCTTGCTGGTGATAAAGCTTTGAGTGCTGAGGAACCTATGCAATGTCATCTTACAGTCTTCAAAGCTGCGCAGCTTTGAAGCTTCGAAGATGCTAGCAGCCCCCCCCCCCCACAGCTGAGTGCAGGGTGCCATCGCCGCTGCCCCTCTTCCTCGCGCTGGCTGCAAAAGGCTGGCACAGGGAAAAGAGCATCAGCAGACACCCCCCAGCCTCTCGCCCTGGCCTCCAGCGGGGGGCGGGGAGAGAAGAGGATAGATCCTCCTTCCCTCCACCCCCACCTGCTACAGCAGCAGCAGCAAGGGACAAGCTCTCACTGGGCTTCGAGCCCCAACAGGATGCTCGCACCATCCCTACACACACACAGGGATAGAGGAAGAGAGGGACGGTGGGCGGGGAATCAGCAGAAACAGGGAGAGTTTCTGCTCCTTTCTGCTCCTCCAATGAGAGCTGCCGTCTTTAAGAGCAGGAAAACAGTGCAGCTCTCGAGTGTGAACCAAGCTCGTGCATTCGATCAAGAACCGCAACAGGGAAAATGGATGAGTGTGGATAATCATGTTTTAATACGAGTGTGCTTAACCCGACAGGACCCCGACTTTGCCGTGATGGCGGGTGCAATGTAGATCGGCCCTAAGTTGACATCAAGGTTTTGAAGACTGGGCTGCTATTTTAAAATAGGTCAGGTTATGCTGTGGTGTCTCAACAATCTGTTGTTTTATAGTGCAATCCTATATATGTTTACTCAGAAGAAAGCCCACTGAGTTCAATGGGACTTACTCCCAGGTGTGTGTATAGGACTGCAGCCTTTAGTACTTGATCCAATATTTGATTAAATCAGAAATTTTAGCTTTTTTTGAGTCACAGAGAAATGTATGCTCACATAATTCCTTGAGAAATAACCTTGTGGAATCAGCACTCAACTTCTTTGTTTATGAATATTTAATGACTTTGTTGTTCAGTCGTTCAGTCGTGTCCGACTCTTCATGACCCCATGGACCATAGCACGCCAGGCCTTCCTGTCCTCCGCTCTCTCCCGGAGCATGCTCAAGTCCATCAGTGATGCTATATAGCCATCTCATCCTCTGCTGTCCACTTCTCCTTTTGCCTTCAGTCTTTCCCAGCATCAGGGTCTTCTCCAGAGAGTTTTCTCTTCGCATTAGGTGGCCAAAATATTTGAGCTTCAACTTCAGTATCTGTCCTTCCAATGAGCACTCAGGGTTGATTTCCTTTAGGATTGACTGATTTGACCTCCTTGCATTCCAGGGGACTCATAAGAGTCTTCTCCAGCACCGCATTTCGAAAGCATCAGTTCTTCGGCGCTTAGCCTTCTTTATAATCCAGCTCTCACAGCCATTTAATGACTACTATTTAATGACTACTATTGAACTAAACATGATCTGTCCATTTTCAGTAACTATGAAAATAGGACCTTTATCTGAAACACCTCAAGTCCCAGTGACTTGTTATTTAGTGAAAATAAAGATTATGTTATAGTGAAGACATTTATTTCTTTTAATAATCAGGCCTAAAAGTAGCCACCCACAACTGGGTAATGTGTAGCATGCAAGTATTGCTCCCTTCCAATTTTAAAGGGCTACTAGCTCTTTAAAGCTAGCAAGCAGCATGCTACAACGTAGATCAGGAGCAGGCAACGTGGTGCCCGTGGGCATCTTTCTTGGCACCTGCCAAGGTGCCCATTCCCATTTAAAAAGAAAATAAAAACATTTTTTTCTTACCAACAGCTGGGATCACTTCAAAGCAAACTGAGGGCCTCCAGCTGCTGCCATCAGCCATCATCATTTGCCTTGAATGCATCTGGGCCACATGTGGGGCTTGTAGATATTTTTAGAAAATTAAGATGGCAGGCGGCTGCAGGCCAATGCTTTCCTCTGCAGAATGCCCAGCTGTCAAGAAAAAGACAGGAAAAAAGAAAAAGTGACTCCTATCTGATTAAGGGGGCAGGGGCTAAAGAATGCGGTTGGTGGGCCTAGGAAGAGCACTGGTAAGCCAGCTGGGGTATCAGGGAAGCCAGCAGAAAGCAAGTGGGGAACAGAGGAGGGAGAGCAGCAGGATACCAGCCAGGGCCGGGGGAGCCAGCTGGGAGCAACTGGGAGGTTGGGAAGTATTGTGTGCTTGTGTATGAATGGATAAGGACTGTGTATGTGTGATAGAGAGATGGAGAGACACAGTGTTTTGCAGGAATGTTGCAAGGGATCCTGAAAAAGAGTGAATGTGTTTTTGTGTGTGCTTGCAGTGAGGAAAAGGGACGGAGGTGTATCTATGTATGCATGAAAGTACTGGATGCATGCATGACGCATGCATGGTGTGTGTGTGTGTGTGTGTGTGTGTGTGAATGGACCGACGATGGATGGATGGATGGATGGTGTGTGTGTGTGTGTGTGTGTGTGTGTGAGAGAGAGAGAGAGGGAGAAAGAACGAACACATGCAAATCTATTGGTTGTGATCCAGAGTGAGAGAGAAAGAAATAGGGAGGAATTATTTGGCTGTCAGAGGGAGTGAGGAAAGAAAAAGAGCTTGCCTTCTATGAAATAGGTTTCTCTTGGTGATGAAAACTGTGAGTTCAAAGGAGTAGTTTAGTGTGTTGGGGCTCAGATACCACTTCTGCCTTGTACTCAGTCTTTTGGGCAGTTTACTTCTCCTTTGTGACTGGCCATGCCTCTCATGGCAAACATTTTGTGGTGGTGCCCAGGCCAGTTTCCTCAAATTGCCAAAGATGCCCATGGACTTCAGAAGGTTGCCTTCTCCTGATGTAGACAAAAGAAACAGACCTGCACCGCACAACCTGATGGCAGCCTTTGTGGTGCACAGAGCTGTGTTTTGGATGTGATGAGTTCACATATTTTTTCTTTCTTCCAGCTGAAAAAGCCAGATTTCCCTTTCAGATTTTTTATCATCGTCATCATCATCTATTACATTCTATACCACCCCATAGCTGAAGCTCTCTAGACGGTTTACAAAAATTAAAAACCATTAAAGATACAGTATACAAAGTTTCTAAAACCATTTACATAAAAAACACATGAATAGATAGTATAGACAGGGACAACATATATCTAAAAACAACTTTAAGCAATCAACCATAACACAAATGCAGGACCTGATTAAAACTCATCATATGCTGCCAGAGAAAAGAGAATGGTCTTAACCTGGCACCAAAAAGAAAACAATGTTGGCACCAGGCAGGCTTCACTGGGGAGATCATTCCATAATTGGGGGGCCACCACCAAGGACGCCCTCTCCCTTGGTCTCCCTCTAAACTGGTCTCTTAGAGGAGACACTCATATGAACTGTTTTTTGTCTAGCCTTACAGTTAGGAACTCAAAGCCAGGGGGAAGGAACAGCCTTAGCATAGCACATGGCTGTTCCACCCTTTCTTCACACCTTAAAGCAGTATGCAGGTAGATGGAAGGAAGGGCATTCTTACACACGGTGTCCATAATGCAATTTTGTTTATAACAAGCCATGCTTCATACCTCAACCCAGCCATGTTGTCAACTCCAGCAGAAGGAAGAAAAGCAAGTAATAGAAATCTGCAATGCCCCATCATGACAAGGCCATGGTATCATAGTTAATGCATATCAGGAAAGAAAAGGCAAGCGAAGTAGAAAAATATTTGATGATCCTTATTAGAGTAATAACCCTTCTCTCTAGATGCTCTCCATTCATGCCTTCTCACTACAGATTCCAGATCTTTAGATTTGCAGTGCAGTATTACATATTAATAGTGAAAGTGCAGGAAGAAATTTGCCTGCAAAAATAATACATGTTTTCTGGGGCACATTTGCCTCAGAGCAAAGTTACAGAGGCAAAAAATACCATTGTTGGTATCACCATATATTTGTAAAACTACGTTTTGAAGGATAACCTTATAATCTGTTTTTTATTATAATTTTTAAAAGAAAAGCTCCTATTTTTACTTTTTAAAGGCAAAATGATGTCAAACTTTGAAGGTTTGGGAAGGAAACTCAAGAACTTTGGGGCCCAGATAGTTTTCTCATCCATTCTTCCAGTAGTTCCAGTAGTTAGAAGAGGGATAGAAAGGGAACGAAAAACTCCAGGTGAATAACTGGCTACGAAGGTGGTGCTGACGAGAGAGATTTGGATTCTGGGACCACGGGCTATACTTCCTGGAAGATGGGCTGTTGGCAAGGGATGGGTTGCACCTCACAAAGGATGGGAAGAATGTGTTTGACCACAGCATGAAGAACTTCATCAGGAGGGCTTTAAACTGAATCCTACGGGGAAGGGAGATGTAATGTTGGGGGTAACAATGGATGTAGGCGCATGCACTGCAACTGAGAGAACAGCTCTGATAGCACCCAATAATAGTCTTCAGACACATGTAGGAAGAAAGCCAGACTATGAAGCACATGGTCTTCGATGTCTATATACTAATGCCCAGAGTATGGAAAACAAACAGAACGAATTTGAACTCTTAATACAGGAGGGAAATTATGACCTGATAAGTATAACTGAGACTTGGTGGGATGACTCTCATGACTAGAATACAGGAATTGAAGGATATAACTTGTTCAAAAAGAACAGGAGGAACAGAAAGGGAGGTGGGGTTGCGCTGTACGTGAAAAATACTTATCTCTGCACAGAAATACAGGAGGATGAGCTTGGTAGCCCCATCGAGAGCATCTGGATCAAAATAAATGGAGAAAAGACTAAAAGGAACCTGGTGGTTGGAGTCTACTACCGGCCACCCAACCAAAGAGAAGACGAGGGTGAAACTTTTGAAAAGCAAATAGCCAATGTTTTAAGGAAGCATGATGTAGTAGTAATAGGGGACTTCAATTTCCCCGAAATTTGTTGGGGGACAAACTATGCAAAACATGGCCCCTCCAGGAAATTCCTGACTTGTGTGGTGGATAACTTCCTCCTACAGAAAGCAGAGGAAGGAAATAGAGGATCGGCTATCCTTGACTTGATCCTAACCAACAGAGATGACTTAGTGGATAAAGTAGAAGTTACAGGAACTCTGGGGAAAAGCGACCATGTTGTACTTGAGTTCTTGGTTCTAAGGGAAGCAAAAGCTGAGTGTAGTCAAAAGTATACCCTGCATTTTAGGGAAGCTGATTTTAATAAACTCAGAACAATGATCAGTAAGGTCCCATGGCAAGCGACGCTAACGAGAAAAGGAGTCCAAGATGGGTGGGAGCTTTTAAAAAAGGAAATTCTCAAGGCACAATTACAAACAATTCCAACAAGAAGAAAAGGTGGAAGACAACAGAAGAAGCCAATGTGGCTTCACAAAAAGCTTAGGGATGACCTGAAAAAAAAAGGACACCTATAGGAAGTGGAAAGAAGGCCAAATAACAAAGTACAGGCAGGTAGCACAGAATTGCAGGGATGGTGTCAGGAAGGCTAAGGCAGAGAACGAGCTGAGGTTAGCGAGGGATGCTAAAAACAACAAAAAGGCTTTCTTCAGCTACGTGCATAGTAAAAGGCAGAGGAAATAAATGGTTGTTCAGCTATTAAATAAGGATGGCAAAACGATAACAGATGACAAAAAAAAAGGCAGAGGTGCTCAGTTCCTACTTTGGCTCAGTCTTCTCCCAAAAGAGGGTCTATGACCCCCCTAGCAAAGGCGAAGTACAGGCTGAAGGGGCAGGATTGCAGCTTGAGATCGATAGGCATATGGTCAAGGAACACCTAATTACTTTGAATGAGTTCAAATCTCCAGGGCCAGATGAACTGCATCCGAGAGTAATAAAGGAACTGGCACAAGAGCTCTCAGAACCGCTGTCTATTCTCTTTGAGAAATCATGGAGGACGGGGGAAGTGCCAGATGACTGGAGGAGGGCTAATGTTGTCCCTATCTTCAAAAAGGGTAAAAAGGAGGAACCTGGGAACTACAGACCAGTCAGTCTGACATCAATCCCTGGGAAAATTCTGGAGCAGATGATAAAGCAATCTATCTGGAAGCACCTTGAAAGCAATGCAGTGATTACTCGAAGCCACCTTGGATTTGTCAAGAACAAGTCCTGCCACACAAATCTGATCTCATTTTTTGATCAAGTAACCTCCCTTGTAGACCATGGGAATGCTGTGGACATCATATACCTTGACTTCAGCAAAGCTTTTGACAAAGTGCCCCATGATATCCTGATGAGCAAACTAGCTCAAAGTGGGCTAGATGAAACAATGATCCGGTGGATCCACAGTTGGCTACAGAATCGGACTCAAAGTGTGCTTATCAATGGGACCTTCTCAAACTGGGGAGAGGTAACGAGTGGGGTACCGCAGGGCTCAGTCCTGGGCCCAGTGCTCTTCAACGTTTTTATTAATGACTTGGAGGAGGAGGTGTAGGGAATGCTGATCAGATTTGCAGATGACACAAAATGGGGCGGGATAGCTAATACTTTGGAAGACAGAAACAAAATTCAAAGTGATCTGGATAGACTGGAGCGGTGGGCAGAAAACAACAGAATGACATTTAATAGGGATAAATGCCAAGTTCTCCACCTAGGAAAAAGAAACCAAATGCACAATTACAAGATGGGGGATACATGGCTCAACAACACTACAAGCGAGAAGGATCTTGGAATTGTTGTCGATATGAGCCAACAATGTGATGTGGCTGCAAAAAAGGCCAATGCTCTTTTGGGCTGCATTCATAGACGCATAGCTTCCAAATCCTGGGAAGTACTAGTTCCCCTCTACTCAGCACTGGTTAGGCCTCATCTGGAGTACTGTGTCCAGTTCTGCTCATCACACTTTAAGAAACATGCAGACAAACTGGAGAGGGTTCAGAGGAGGGCAACAAAGATGATCAGGGGACTGGAAACAAAGCCCTGTGAAGAGAGACTGAAAGAACTGGGCATGTTTAGCCTTGAGAAGAGAAGACTGAGGGGAGATATAATAGTGCTTTTCAAGTACTTGAAAGGTTGTCACAGAGAAGGAGGCCAGGATCTCTTCTCGATCATCGCAGAGTGCAGGACACGGAATCATGGGCTCAAGTTACAGGAAGCCAGATTCCAGCTGAACATCAGGAAAAACTTCCTGACTGTTAGAGCAATACGACAATGGAACCAATTACCTAGGGAGGTGGTGGGCTCTCCCACACTGGAGGCATTCAAGACAAAGCTGGACAGCCATCTGTCAGGGATGCTCTGACTTGGATTCCTGCTTTGAGCAGGGGGTTGGACTCAATGGCCTTGTAGGCCCCTTCCAACCCTACTATTCTATGATTCTATGAGTCTATGATTCAAATGAATTCCTGATCAATTGCTCCTCTTGGGTTTTGGGTTTTTTTTTGGTGAGGGGGTTATAAAACCAAAAATGGCTGATTTATTTTAGACCATTTTAAACACATACCAATCTTACTTGGACCTGGGCCAGACAGAAAATTCCATCTGAACTGACACCCTACAAACACATGTTACCAGTAACTGCTATTGAGCTTAAAGAAATAAATGAAATGCTATACCTTTGGCAATGCAGCACTTGGCATTTTGTCAAGGATTCATAGGAGAAAGGTATGTCTCCTTCTATTATATACTGTGCTCCAGCCTATGCAATTAATATTTTCTCCGTCTACAGAAACATATTTTCTATTACAATTTTTAAAAATAAATAAGCTATTTTACAGAAGCGACACAGAATCCTACAGCTGACTAAATACCACAATGATTGCTCTTTTGAACATGCACAGCACACTGACAGTTTTAAAAGTGTTTGTGTACAAACACATACAAGTGGAGAGTAAAGAGACAAAATAGTTTCTTAAAATAATTTCCATAAAGAAATGGAACAATCTTCTGAGAATCAGAAATTACCTAAGATTCGCCAACCAAGTGTGACCTTTAGGACAGTATCCAACGTTGCATAACCACTAACATAAATTATGTTGTGCTAGTGTAAACTACACTAGCACAATGACAACAATGTCAGCTGGCATGCCAGTTTCCCAGGGAAATTGGCACACAACATAATGCAATTGGCATTGCACTAGAATAATTTATGCAGGCGCAACACAATTTATGTTAGCAGTTGCGCCCGGTTGGATACTGCCCTTACAGGGCAATCCTATGGTCCCAGTATGCTGGGCAGCTACTATGCTATGTCTAATGCCAACGCTGTAATGATTGCATGCTTACCAAGCAGCAAGGGCAAAACCACAAGAGTTATAGAAACAAAGTTACTGTATCAACACATGACAGAAACTCCTGCAGAATCTCTGGCAACTGCACTGCCATTCACCAATCTGACACCCCAATATTACCTACTCACAGAAAGCACCAATAAATCATGATGATGGCCAGCTCCCCATGACATTACTGAAGACACTATACACGTTCCCTCTGTACTAAATCGGAAAGAGATCACAGCTCTTCATACTGCACAAGCTTCCATGGGACTCAGGTAGGAGGCTTCTATGGTGAATCCAGAGGCATCCCAGAAGAAAGGCATAGAACCTGTTATGGAAACGATGATCTCATGCAAATTATCAGCACTGTACAAAATGTGTGTGTTACTCTCTCTGTGAAGAGATCCATTATTATATTGCAGGGTGAGGGGTGGGGGGCCATATACCAAAGGAACAACAGAAACAATGACAGCAGGCTTACAGCAAGCAGTATTATGAGCTTCCCAGTAGCTCAGTGGGAAGAGAGCAATGCAAAGGAAATAGGAGATGGAATTCAAATCCCATACCAGGGAAATACAAATGTGGCTCCACAAGTGCAACCTATTTTTTTTCAGGGGTTGGGGGGAGGGAGAGAGAGAGAGAGAACAATAAGTTCAGATTTTAAAAAGGGAGAGGAAGCAAGACCAGAACCAAGACTGCTTCATAGACCAACACTCTAACCACACAGCCTTAGGCACAGGCAGAAGGAAGACCCTGTGATGGGGCATTAGTAACGTCCCAGCATTAAACCCATGACATATCCTGCCCCCCTTTATCCCACCCACAAGCATCAGAATACTCCAGCCATATACCTGAGTACTGAAGGGGCCCTTATGGGGGGCTGTAGAACAGCACAGGCCTAGCATACAAGAAGTCCTTGTCTACAATCTCCAAGGAAAAAAGTGAATTACACATATTAAAAAAACTAAGATAATGGCATCTGGCCCCATCACTTCCTGGCATAGAAGGGGAAGAAATGGAAGCAGGGACAGATTTTACTTTCTTGGGCTCCAAGATCACCGCAGACGGTGACTGTAGCCATGAAATTAAAAGACGCTTGCTCCTTGGGAGGAAAGCTATGGCAAACCTAGACAGCATAGTAAGAAGCAGAGACATCACCCTGCCGACAAAGGTCCGACTAATCAAAGCTATGGTTTTCCCAGTAGTAATGTATGGCTGTGAGAGCTGGACTATAAGGAAGGCTGAGTGCCGAAGAATGGATGCTTTCGAACTGTGGTGCTGGAGAAGACTCTTACGAGTCCCCTGGACTGCAAGGAGGTCCAATCAGTCCATCCTAAAGGAAATCAACCCTGAGTGCTCATTGGAAGGACAGATACTGAAGATGAAGCTCAAATATTTTGGCCACCTAATGTGAAGAGAAAACTCTCTGGAAAAGACCCTGATGCTGGGAAAGACTGAAGGCAAAAGGAGAAGGGGACGGCAGAGGATGAGATGGCTAGATAGCATCACGGATGCAATGAACACTCCGGGAGAGAGCGCAGGACAGGAAGGCCTGGCATGCTATGGTCCATGGGGTCACGAAGAGTCGGACACGACTGAACGACTGAACAACAACAACAACAACGTGTGTAATGTGATAGTAAATCACAGAGTATGGGACATGGACCAATAGTGCCAAGGCAATTTCTGACCCATTCATGCAACAGGATAAATTTCATTTTATCCAGTTTCATCCAGCTATGCCCTTCCCCAAATTTGCGTTAAGATTATGAATGTTTATAAGTCATTGTTCCAGGACACATTGTTACAAGTCTCTCCATGCACCCAATTTGTGTCCCCTCACCCCCACCCCCTCTTGACTGCTGGTTTTCACATCACACCAGCTGTATGGGGGGTGGGTGGAGAATACTCAGGAGAACATTTGACTATTAAGACCACTTACCCATACCCTTACTATTGCTCAAGGTTGTGGTAGTGAAGAACTATTACCTGCTCTTCCTAACACCCTACTTCTTCCCAGTGTCACCATCATTGAGACTCCTGAGGTGAATAACAATTAGAAGGATAGTGACTCCCTTTCTGTAGGAGAACAAAAACACAACTAAAGTACACAGCTTTTATTGAACAGCATCACTGGTGGAGTAAGATCTGAAAGTGTCATTGAAGAATGGAGATGCCAAACCTTCTGTTCTTGCGAGTCATGTATCTTTGGCCTTTGTGCCTGAGAAAGGAGCATGACAGGGAAGTAACAGATACAGCTTTCACTATCACTGCACCTGGGCAGAGCTGCACCTATTACTTTGCTGTCTGTCTTGCACTCTGGAAAGGTACTACTGCTGCAGTAATCTTACTTGTGGTCTGCATGGCACGGGGAAATCCTGCCTCCGTGCATGTTGAATGGCTGCCTGATTATCTGTGGGGAGATAAGAAAAATACAGGGATGGTGAGAAATAATGGATCTAGCTGCAACAGAACATTTCTGTGATTCGATGATCATTATGGGTTGGTGGATGCAGAAATGAGAAAGGGTATTATCATCTAGACAGCTCCCCACTCTGCCACTAGTCAGTGCTCCCACTACCACCTGTGGCACTTTTGTTTGGACCTTCTGATAGAGGACAAAATGTAGTCATTAATGCAATACTCACCCCTCACTGTAGGAACTCTGTAGTGCCTGTTTGTTCTTCTTCATGTACCCTGGCTCTGATCCTGCAAAGTAAAAGGAGTCATGTGTCGCTGGCCAGCCAAGGTAACAGGTGGAACAGATTAGCTTGAGTTCACCAAGAGAGATGGTTACGTTCTCCATTGCTCTACCATTGTTACTGTGGTGGAAACTTAATAGTATTTGGGGGGTTATGTCCAACAGGGGGCCCCTTCCGGCAAAGTACATATGTACCCTGGGTCCCCTGTACAGGGGACACTGCTACCATCTGGTTGTTATGGCAGTAGACATTATTCTTGGGTGGAGGGAGTAAGTAAATGGGAAATACTCTGCTGCCAGCAGCACATCCATCTCTTCTTTTAGATGTTTAGTGGTAGAGGGATGGAGAATGTGCAGGTATCATACTTTGAGAAAATGTCCTCCCCCACCCTGGTTACCCTAAACTGGCTTACCTGTGTGGGGTGCCTTGGCCTTGCAGCCCAGTTTAGCAGTAACACTGAGGTTCTGGGTAGGCAGTAGTATTAAGAATCATGATGACGGTTTCCTGTAATATTTCTGAGAAATACAAGTGTTATTTGTTCTCCTTGGCTGTTGAGTGTTTACTGATTGTACAAAATGCTCCCTTTATACAAAGTGTCCCATCATCAACGTTCTCACTTGTATGTTCTCAGTTTTCTAGACATGGGGGCAAAGTGATGCAGCCTCATGCTGTACATCTCAAGAAATGGTGTTCCCTGGCTGGGTCTTTTATAACCCTGTTAGCATGCTTAAGATTTAGTCTGAATGATATTGTCCACTGTGGCTGTGGGAATGGAGGGGCAGGGGAGTCATTGACTCCAGTGGGAGAGTTTTAAATTATGCCACTTCTTTTGCAGGTGTAACATTACACAACTGCTGTTGGGGTAGAATCGACCCCTGCGCAAGCACAGAACTCCAACTAACTTCCATTCTTCGTACATCATATCTCCCCAATTCCAGCAGATTGTCTCCTTTGTGTTGGCAGAGTCCTGCTGATAGATGGTGATTTCCCCCCCATCAGCCTAGCATTATGCTCTGAGTGCATAAGAGGATTTAGGAGTGATCTGTTCTCAAGTTATACGCATCAGAACTCCTCAAAGTGCAGATTGCTCTCACTAGATTGCATAAATTGAGAGAGATCATAAAATATAGAAATGATTCATTAAGAAAACCCGTAAAAAAAGCAGGCCTAATATTGAGTGACACTTTAAAAAGACACTAATTCAAAGAGAAGTCATACAGAAGAAAAACAATAATTTAACTTTTCACAGGATTATAGAATAGTAGGGTTGGAAGGGGCCTATAAGACTACCGAGTCCAACCCCCTTTTATAAACGTGTCTAGTTTGCATACATCAACATACATAGTTGCTTCTGCAAATAGTTGGGTCTTATATCATCCATTCTTGGGTAAGCAGTTTCCCATCTGTTAAGATGAAAAGAATTACATATGGGAGTGCAACCTGCAAGAGAAGGAGCAGAGACCACTTGGAACAAGATTGTGAGAGAGCAGTGGAGGTGTAGGGATAAAATTCTGGGGGTGGGTTTTTTAACTGAGCCTCCCATTATCATTTTATTTTCTCTTTCAAAGTGAACAAAATAAACCTGGATCTGCACGTATGTAGTATACACTTACCGAACAGTATGGTAGTTTGGTAGTTAGTTGTATTTAGGAATAACAGTTGAGGGGAGATGGGGGCAAAGGATGGGACATGAATAGATTTCATTTTGTCAAGTGCTTGATGCGCAAACATTCCTAAGAATGGAAGTGCTGGGTAGTGTTTTATTTTTCCTTGATACCACACTTACTTCATCAGAGACTTAGTCTGAAGTTCTAGTTCTCAGACCCCGTATGTCAATATTGGTGGCCTATTGTAACCTGGCTTAATAAGCAAAAATAAATGCCTATAAAGTGGGAAAATGATTTATAATGCATTCTTTTCTAGATGGGTTTTAAACAACCTAATGGTAATGATACTTTCAAAGGACTACAGAAGTATCCTGAATGGATATGCTACAGAGTGTGATATAACAGGTCACGCATGGGACTTGGAGCCAATCAGTAACATACAGCTGAAGGAATCTTTGCCTTTTGTTTCCTGTGTTTATTGCTAAAGAAACTTTTGTGGTGTTTAGAGAGCAGTAATTGTGTGAGCTATTCTAGTCAGGATACAGTACAAAACATATTATATGAAGTCCCAGGGATATATTGTGTAGCTGCAAATCAGATTCAATATATTATATATAAGCCATTTCCAAGATTCTCTCATACTCTAGTGCCATATCAAATGATGAAGGTGGGGCTATGAGGATAAAAGTGCTGTCTCATTGGCTCCGCAAAAAAATTATGGAAGAAAACAAGCTACAATATGGAATAAGGTTTGGAGACAGAACCAACTGTGGATATCGGCGTCACCAGAGCAGGTTGAGCTCCCTCTTCTGAAAATCTATTTTATTTGTAATGTCTTGTTATATTTGTTGATTCGTATGACTTTTCTTTATGTTAACTGATATAGTCTAGTTTATAGCTGCAGCACAATTAATCGTTATAAAATGGCCTCCTTTGGTGATTTCAGTGTCTGTTCTTTAAGGAAGTTCAACGCTTACAGGAAAGCACACGATGAACTCACCAGAATTGATCTGTGGTACAGTAACCAATTGATTTCTGTTAATGTAAATTCTATTCGCTGATTTAACAAAATTAAATAGAAAGCTTCCCCCCCACACACACACGTTTTCTGTGCCTGATGTTGCACTCAGTGATTCCTTTAAAAGACAACCCACCAAGTTCTCAACTAGATGTAAGAGTGTTGTTAGCATAAAGTCATTTTTTTAAATTATATTTTAATCCCCAAGGATAAACATTTATCCCCTAAGATATGGGGATAAAGATTTTAATGGCATCTTGCTTCAGGATTCAAAATAAATAAGGCAAAGATGAGTTTCCATCTTCTGAAAACGAAATTACAGAGATTAAAATATATAAACACAAAATGAATGTATTCCATTTGCATATTATATTTCGCTCTTAAAGTTGATATTGAAGATTAAGGGTCAGCATTTAATCCTCACTATCCTAATCCCTAAAATTACAAAGACAAGCATAAGTGCATGTCTGCTGCACTAAATTACCTTGAAAGAAAGCAAATTCCGAATGAAAAGGGAAGCATATTTATATTATGGTGATTTAAAATCTGTCGCCTAAACACATCTTCTCCCCTCCATCCACTGACCTAAATTGCACACTAAAAGCTTGCTTGTCTGCAAATGGGCAGCTAACACTTTGAGACAATCCAGATATTCTTCCCCTATGTAGAACTGTGCCAACAATTTTTCTGACTACAATAAACACTGTCTTGCTCATGTTCTGCAGAAACAAGAGACACGTTATAAAATACAAGAGTTTCTTTTCTCCTTTTCGGCTGATTTTTTAGATACAGCTAATTATATTGAAAGAATCAGCCCAATTAAAAAGGGATAAAAGATGTGTCTTTCAAAAGGAAGAGGTCTGTACTTAAACCAAATGGGTGTTGTAACACAGGGCTGGACTTACCCTACTGATTTGAGGTGTCATGACAGGGCAGCAAATTGCTAGGTTATTTATTGTATTTTTATTCCTAGGAAGGGGAAGAAGCGCTTCCAGGATTTTCTGCCTTAGGTGCCAAAATAACATGGCTGGATATGGGTACTATGAACTTAAATGGGGAGAGGAACCAATTACAGTTCCAGCTCAGTGAGCAAGAGGTCATGGGCCAGGCCTGGTAACACATATGGGCCAAAAGGGAGTATAATTGGCTGATCTGTATACTACCAATGTTAAGAGAAGTCTCTTAGGTTGGATCCTAAGAACCATAAGTGGATATCTACGCAAGGAATGGAACTCTCATGTTCCTCCTTTCTGCTTCAGTTCCCTTGAAAAAGCCACTGCTGAAAGTCAGAGAACCCTCAGAAAAGTTATAGGATGTGGTGTTGCTGGGGCTACCACTGGAGGGAGACACCAAGAGGAATCAGGGTTCCAGCCTTGCATGAGTGAAAATTCCTTCTACTCATGCTAGGATCCCTTTTAGCCCCTTTTTAAATTCCATTTTGCTGACTGGAACTGACAACTCTAGAATAGAGAATCTACGCATCTTGACATACGCCACTAGCTAAGTTCACAGTTGAACTGAGATATGAGACTTTGGCCCTGTATAGACATTATGCTAAGCCATGATGGTTAGGACTTTTGAGCTAGCCATGTTGGCTGAGTGTGATGTCTGAACAGGCATCTGTCCCAACCACGGTGGTTTATTAACTACGGACTAACCATGTTCACTAACCACTTGCTGCAAGATGGTTAGTGGGCTCTACCATGGCTTAGAGTGATGTTTGAACAGCCTCTGTGTCTCACATGTCTAAGTCAAGATGCTATATGATGGATCACACTGGCTAAAACTCAATAAACACCAGAACACATTAAATTTTCCATTTCACCATCTATTCCAGTTCTGAGCTATACTAGGGCTACAACTTATACCCATTTGACTTGGGTATGTCTGACCATATTATTTTTAGTTCATTCACTTAAGATATTTATATATCAGCCTTCATCCTACTAGATTTCAGAGCAGTTTACAACAGCATAAAAGCGTAACGATACAAATCTATATGACAACCAAAAGAATAGCAGCAGATAAAATACTAAAACGTACTAATAGAAACCCACAAAAATGTATGATACCTGGGTGAATAAAAATGTTTTTGCCTGGCACCTGATGATTATAATGTAGGTCCTATGATGGCTGGCTTCGGGGGGGGGGGGGCATTCCATAACAGGGATGGCATGGCCAAACAAGCCCTGTCCCTCATTGACATCCACCTCATATGAGATAGGCACAATAGATTATAACAGATATTATCTGAAGTCAAAGGCTGAGCTTAAAGAAAGAATGAAAATCTCTTTAATGTCCATCTGAGATCATGAGGCATGACTCACAAGTTCCAAATAGACTTGTTTTCTGTCTATTTCCCAATAAGCATTGTAACAACTTAACGAAGAATGAGTGCAAGAACATTTGTAGGAACAGTGAAAATGAGGAAAGGAAAACATTGTTTGGGAATCATGCAACAACTTCAGAGTTAGGAAGCACTGATTTTTATTAATGAATTATTAGTCTTGTAATTTTAATTTTAGCTTAATTACCAAAACGTAGAGGCTCTATAATTATTGCTATCAGTATAGCACCTGATTTCTCCTTCTTATGATTACACAGCATAAAAAAGATAATTTTTATCAGAATTTTTATCATAAAAAGTAGAATTCAGCTCAGAGAAAGAAGAAATTCCTGTTCAGAACCTGCAAAACAGCTAAGATTCAAATCACTACTTTAGGCATATGAGTGGGATATTTAACTATTTTTCTTTCCATTAAGCCATGTCACAAACTGTTTTACAAACTTGTCTCAGTTTCAAATGTAGCTTGCCATGTGGCTTGGGGGAATTACTGTTTGAGAAACAGAATGCCAGAACCCCTTGGGTGCACAGAACTAGATCCACGGTTCTTTGGATACTGTTTATTATGTTATTGTTATACGGTTGTTTTTAGAGTTGGCAGGAAGGCACATAGTCTATTGTCACTGTTCCTGAAAGCCATCCACAGACCACAATGTATCTGAAATTAAGCAGCACTCATTGTAAATAGATACAACATATAAATCCATCCTATAAGTACATTTTAAACTCACCACTGGATAGGTTTGACATTCAAAAATGACTCAAAGCCCTAGTATGTGAAACCGAATTTGGTCACATTGATCCCATGTTAATCTTGGTTTTTTTCCCCCTACTCTCTTTCCCCTCCCACTTTCTTGTGTTCCCCAGTGTTGAAATTTAGGATGAAAACTCTTGGGTCTGGAACCTGTACTGCTTTGCTTCTGTTATTTTGTAAAGCATTATGTACACCAGTCTTCTCCCATTTGGCGCCTGTGTGACACACACACACACACACACACACCAGTCTTGATTCCATCATGAGGAATAGGATTACATCCAAAATCTTTAAGAACTATTATTTCATATAAATAATTATATCAATGTTTGCAAGACAGTTATCTTTTTCAGGCACAAATCCCTGCTGTTTAATCATGAGTTACAGGCTGATGGAAAGAGCAACAATTATAAATAATTTTCATTCCAATAAAAATGTATGGCTCTAATCAAATGCCTGCAAGGTGTTGACATAAATTACAAAAACAAAAACAGTGGTACCAGGTTGGCAGGATAACTTTAAAAAAAAAAATAAACTAAAGCTGAATAAAATATGCCACTGCTTTTAATGAACAAATTATAATTACTAGAGTAAATTAACCATCTGCTTTTTCTGCTGATTTTCACAGAATCCCTAGCACAGCAATGTTGTTAGTTTAAAAATGTAAAAAATGGCAATCTTGCCTTGTCAGTAGCATCAATACTATTTTAAACAGAAAATATGACAACTGTTTTAAATGCTGTAAACAGAACAAATGCTTTGTGCATATGTTCCAAACACTAAAGACTGAAATTCGTAAGAAGGTATATGGCTAATATGACAAAGTCCTTCTATGCTCTAAATTAGCCTAGGAAGTATTCCTAGATCAAAAATTATTATTCATAATAATAGGTTATTCATATTTACATTCATGTTGACATGTTTGGTGTTCATCCTCAAACAGGTGCTTGTTAACTTAAATAAGTAGTTTACAAGATCTCGGAAACTATACATTATAAAACAATCAAATACCAGTTACTCACATGTTAGTCCCACTAAACTCAAATAATATTTCTTAAGAGCTAAAATAATCACTTTCTAATGCAGAGACCTATATACATATAGTATCAAAACATTTCATTCAGATTCTGACTTCCCCAGGTAATTTTGTCACAAACAAGCCTGTTAAAAATTTAAGTCTCACTGATTTCAATGGTACTGTTATGCATGTGTTCATATATCCCCAGTTGAAATTACTGTGACTTACTGTGTGGCTCTATGTTCCATTTACTCCAGCTGGGGAACTTTAGAATATGGAAAAAGTCATCTGCACCAGCAGATCTTGGAGATATGCTATAATTGAGACTGTATACCAGTGTATCAACAGGAATATTCCAGTGGAACAGTTTGCCAACATAATCCCACGGCCAGCACAACTTAGCTGGTAGAGGGACCAGAAATGGGTGGAATCGGAAGGTATCAATCAAGAAGTGGGACATAGATCCCTCAGATTCTACTCCTGGTATAAATCAAAACACTCACTTTGACCAGAATGGGGGAATAGAATACTCAGCCTCCCTCTCACCTTCTTTGACTCTGCCCAAACAGCCACCATATAGCATAGGATTCAGACTAGGATTAAGATCTATCCCTAAACACAGCATACCCACACACAGAGAGCTCATAATTCAGATGACAGTGTGCAACATGGGCTATATTACTCTCCACTCACGTTGTGCACACTTAGTTTACACAAGGGGAATTCTAGAGAAAGCTGCTATGGTACATGGTAACTTGGCACAAAAAGAGAACACACTGTGCAAGCAGCCCTAGGCTAAGAATGAAGTAGGATGAGTAGATCTCCAGCACCTATCTCCTTAGAACGTTCATTCCACAGAAACCATAATTGCACATCTACAACATGGAATGCAAGGACAAAGCACTGCAACGTAAGTGGGTACTTGGAGGGGAAGATTTACCTCAAATAGCATCACATTATGACTGCAGCAAACATTTCCCATGTCTATCTCCATCCCTTGGAATATACTCTGCTGTAGTAGTATTAGTGTAATTTTTTGTAAAGCAATAAGACTGCACAACATCTTGCATCATACGAACACTATGTCTTTTGGCAAACCCTAACAAATCTTTCCTCTCTCAATGCCAAAGCCCACACAGGAGACATAGGGGAAGTGTGCACTGTGCATGTGATAGGGGTTGTTCAGGATTGGGGAACCCCACCTGCTCCTAAGTCCCCACCATGCACCAGTGAAAGTCATAAGGAGTACAGCCACCTGTTGGGTTGGCAATAGGCACTACACTCTTATCATCGTTTAACACTCATGTCCCCTTTTGTGTGCAGGATCGTGGCTTGGCATACGTAACAAAACAAACAGACTCTGCATATAGAAGGGATAGAGAGCCCAATGCCCTCCAGATGTTTTAGACCTCACCCCCATATTCCTAAAAACATAAGTAGAGCCGTGTTGGATCAGACCAAGGATCCATGTAGTCCAGCATTCTGTTCACATAGTGGCAAACCAGATGCCTGCAGGAAAACCAGGAGCAGGACATGACTGCAACAGCACTCTCCCACCCATGTTCCCTATCAATTGGTGTATATAGGCATACTGCCTATAATACTGGAGGTAGCATATAGCCATCAGGTCTAGTAGCCATTGATAGCCTTCTCCTCCAGGAATTTGTCCAATCCCCTTTTAGAACCACCCAAGTTGGGAGCCATCACTATACTTTGTGGTAGCGAATTCCACAGTTTAACTATGTGCTGTGTGAAGAAGTACTTCCTTTTATCTGTCCTGATCTCCCATCAATCAGCTTCATAGGATGACCCCTTTAGGTTCTAATATTAAACCACAGCTCCATCTCTTTCCTGGTCAGTCACCGCTAGCTCAGAACCGATCGGGCTATACTTGAAGTTGGGATTTTTTGCCCCAACGTGCACCACTTTACACTTGCTTACATCAAACTGCATTTGCCATTTAGATGCCCAGTTCAGAGAGATTCTTTTGGAGCTTTTCACAATCCCTTGTTGTTTTAACCACCCTAAATAATTTGGTGTCATCCACAAACTTGGCCACTTCACTACTCACTAATTCCAGATCATTTATAAACAGGTTGAAAAGCATTGGTCCTAATACTTTTTGATCCCCTGTGGGCCCCCACTGCTTACAGCCCTCTGTTGGGAGAATTTACCATTTATTCCTACTCTCTTCTTTCAGTTCTTTAACCAGTTACTGATCCATAAGAGGACCTCTCCTCTTATTCCATGACTGCTAAGCTTGCTCAGGGGTCTTTGCTGAGAGAGTTTATCAAAGGCTTTTTGGAAGTCTAAGAAAACAATGTCTACCGGATCACTCCTGTCCCTATGTTTATTGACACTCTCAAAGAACTCTAAAAGGTTAGTGAGACAGGACTTACCTTTGTGGAAGACATGTTGATTCTTTTTCAGCTTGTCTTGTTCTTCTATCTGCCTACTAAATTTATCTTTAGTAATGCTTTCAACCAATTTACCTGGAACAGATGTTAAGCTAACTGGTCTGTAATTTCCCAGATTCCCCCCAGGATCCGATTTTAAAAATTGGAATTACATTGGCCATCTTCCAGTCCTCTGGTGCAGAGGCTGATCTTAGGGACATGTTACTTATTTTTGTTAGAAGATCTGCAATTTCACATTTGACAGGATGGATAACATCTGGTCCTGGTGATTTATTAACTTTCAGTTTGTCAATAAGGTTGAGAACTTCATCTTTTGTCTCCACTATTTGCCTCTGTTCCTCAGAAGACTCCCTTCCTGAAAATATCAGTTCAGGCACATATATCTGTCCCACTTCTTCTGCAGTGAGGACAGATGAATTCATTTAGTTTCTCTGCAATCTCCTTATCCTCCTTTTGTACTCCTTTAACTCCATTGTCATCCAATGGTCCAACTGTTTCCCTGGCTGGTTTCAAGCTTCTATATTTAAACAATTATTTATTCTTGGCCTTGATATTGTTGCGATATGCTCCCAAAAATGCTTTTTTTTGCATCTCATATTGTCTGCTTGCATCTCCTTTATGCAAATTTGTGCTCCTCATTTGGGCAAGATTTCCATTTTCTGAAGGAAGCCTTCTTCTCTCTAATTGATTCCTTGACACTGCTCATTAACCATGCTGGTGACCTCTTAGACTTGGTGCTATCTTTCCTAACCTGTGGTATACATTCTAGCTGAGCTTCTATTGTAGTTTTAACTAACCTCCAAGCATTTTGAAGGAATTTATCCCCTCTGGTTGGTTCCATGACCAACTGTTCTAGGGCACAGTCATTTAGGGCATCGAGAAATTTAACCTCTTTAACCAGAACATACATTTATCCAGTCAATGTGGGGGGTAATTGAAGTCACCCATTATTACACTTCCCCATTTGGATGTCTTCCTGATTTTGTTTTCCATCTCAAGATCACATTCTTGAGATGATCTAGGGGATGACAGCATGTTCCTAGTAGTAAATTACTTTTGGAATTGTCACCCACAGTGCTTCTGTGGAGGAGACTACACCTTTTAGGTTTTCTAGTCTTCTTGACAATATGTCCTCTCTGACATACAGAGCAACACCACCTCCAGTACATCCCTCCCTGTCTTTCCTATAGAGTTTATATCTGGAGATGACCATATCCCACTAGTTCTCTCCATTCCACCAGTTTTCCATAATGCCCACTAGTTCTCCTTTAAAATCAGGCACTCCAACTCTCCCATTTTGGCTCGGAGGCTTCTAGCGTTTGCATAGAAACACCTATACATGGTCTCCCTCCTCAGATTTTTCTGGAATATGCATCTTCAGCTATGGCCTCTTTGACTGGCAATAATGTTTCACCATATGCTCCTGGCCTAGTCCCTCCCTATCCCAATTTGGGCAATCAGAAACATTATCTTCATCCCCTGACCATGTTATGTTAGCTGGGGCTGACTGGAATTTTAGTCCAAAACTTCTGGAGGGCACTATGTTGGGGAAGGCTGGTCTAAAAGTGGCCACTTGAACCCCAACAAAAGGAAGGTAACAGGCTCTACATAGCACATCAACCCCTAGTCATTGCTGCTGTGTATCACCCAAATTTGGGCAGCATGGGGTGGAGGAAGACAGTAGGGGGAAGTGGCAAGCCACACACATAGACCATAAAATAAATGAGTGTGGGGAGGTAAGGTCAGATGCATCAAAAGAAATCCGAAGTCATGAGAGAGGCACAACATAAAGTAACTGGCCTACCTGGCCCGTGCCTCACACCCTCTCATAGATTCTGCTCATGTGCCATTTTGTGTAAAGAGTCTACCCAACCCTTCCTACTATGGGGCTGCAGTCAAGGCCTGAATCTGGGACCCCAGGCATGCGGAGACTGTGTTCTTCTACTCAGCTACACCTCCGATAGAATGACTGTGAACTTGGTATGTATGGCATGGTCCGTGGATTGGGCAACTGAGGTGACAAAAGCGCAATGCTGTATTTGTCAGGAGTGCCCTGGTGGCCTCTTTCAGTAGACTCCAATAGCCAACTCAAGACACAGACGGAAGGTTTCTTTTCAAGGCTTTAATCCTTTTACAACTTAATGACTCTTTCAGATGCTAATCACCAGAGACTAAGCAAGGAACAGCAGAGTGGCCTATGCGCCGAGTAGGCAGTTGATCCCAGTTTGAAGGAGAGTCACTTGAAGACCCTGAACTTATGGGCTAGGGAGAGATCCTCCCTCTTTCCCTCGGGTCCACGGGAGGCGGCCGTTGCTTGCGCGCCAAACGGGCGCGATGCCTCCTTTCCGCGCCCTCCATCGCTCGTCGCTCTTTGTGTCTGCGTCGAGCGTCCAGCAAGCCCCCCTCCCGCACTTGCTCACTGCCAGGGTCACTATCTATCTCAGGAATGCCGGCAGGAGGAATCCCTGCCAGCTGCTGTGCCTGTGAGGGATGAGCTGGCTCCTCTCCCACGGATTGCTGATCCTCCTTAGAATCAGAACTGCTCTGGAGTTCCATCGGCTCAGTTTCCACCCTGACATATTTATGTTTTGCCTGCTCTGGTGCTGTGTGGTGAGCAACCTGCACTCTGGAATGGAAAATGTGGTATCTAGTCTAGTTCTCTCCCCTCCTTTTGTTTTCTAAAGTGGTAGGGTTTCTTGTCCGTTATGTTTAGACTATTATTAATAAATACTTCCACTCTATTCTGTGCAGCTGAGGTTGCATCCATATTACTATGTCCAGTTCTGCCTGCTACAATTGGAATGTGTCCAGAGGAGTACGGGGTGACTAGGATGTAAGGACATGGAAACCATGTCCTATGAGGAACAGTTGAAAGAGCTGGGTATATTTAGCCTGCGGAAAACAAGATTAAGGGGAGACATGATACCTGTCTTCAAATATCTGAAGAAGTGTCACATAGAAGATGTTCTCTGCTGCTCCAAAGGGTAGGAGGACTAGAACCAATGAGTGAAAATTACAGGGAAGCAGATTTTGACTAAACATTAGAAGACATTTCTTAACTGCAAGAGCTGTTCGATAGCGTAAGAGTTTGCCTCTGTTCTCCTTTGCTGGAAATATTTAAGCAGAGGCAGGACAGCAATCTGTCAGGGATGCTTGAATCCTGCAATGTACATTCTGCATTGGACTGGAATACTGTGCCTTGAAATGGCTCTCCAAGTTCTCACATAGTGACCTTTTCAGCTGTGCTGGTTGAGATCATTTTAACTAAAGACCTCTACATGCAAAATGTGCACACTATCACTTAGTTTTGGCCCCTACCTTAGAGCCACACAAGTCAATGGCACTGAAATGGATGATACAAATTTACAAGATCTTCAGTCACTTGCATTAGACAATGCTTTGAAGGGAGGAAGGAGGGAGGGGGAGAGAGAGAGAGAGAGAGAGAGGTACTAGCAGTCTCATTGTTTATTTACATTTCTCTTTAAAGGCTACATATGCAAATATCTGAATATATGGATAATTGCTCACTCCTCCACATACTTAAAAAAAGGAAATAATTTCAAACCAATTTCAAAATTGCTGCAAGCATTTGGAGATGTGTTACTCATCAAGGGCACTATCTAACAGTGTTCACAGCAATCATACCAAACTGCTGTGTTGGATACACTGCTGGGAGCTAGATTCAGCTTTTCCCAGGTACCGCTGGAGAAACATGCAAAGCCAGTTTGATCAGACAGCATGGTAGGACAGAAATAACAACAACAACATATGCACTGTAGGAAATATCAGCTATACAATGCCACCTCTATATTTTCAGAAAGGTATTAACTGTACACAGTCTCAGAACAATAATTAATATCAAAACATTATAATGAACATTAGCAGCAGTAACAGTGAACTAGACGATGTGATACACTTCTTGGACCTCTATGGGCTTCTAACCTAACCTATATTTGGTTCAGGCATTTTGACTTCATTCTCAAAGGTTTATACACCTTTGCTTCTCCCTTGCCATCTTTTCTCTTTTCAAACCACTCTGTTCTGGCCTCTTTCACTCTCCTGCTGAACCCACTCCCCTTTTATTTCTTCCTACAGTTTAAAGTCACTGGTATATGTGCCATCTTCCCTGTGGTGCCTATACTAGGAACATTTTTTCTCTGTTACTTTGACATTATAACTTCATATAATTACTTTATTACTCTAATTTCTTCTATGTAATCCTTCCCTTTCTTTAATGATGGAAGCAATGGGGAAGAAAAAGAAAACCTAAAAATTCCACAATAGATTTCTTTACTTTAAGTTTAGACAAATGGGAATTTAAAAAAATCCATATCCATTTATGATAACTACCCATCCAAATTTTTGTCCTCTCTGATAGCTCTCAACTGGATCTTTAAGAGTGCTTTAAGTTGTCTGTTGAAATAAGAAAAAAATACTAGCAGCGGAAACTATTGATTTGTTCCCCTGCTCCATCTACTGTACAAAGCACACCATCCACAATTAATTCCGATTAATAATGAACACAGCCTCTAGTTAATATATGGAACATGTAACATATAAATTCATGAGATGAAGCAGAAAAGACTACTTTAAGTAATATAGGATTTACACTTCAATTAGAAAATGATTGGTATCTTGTATGACAATGGAAGGACAATGCAATCTTGATATTTTCTTCATACAAGACACTCTTCATCCTACCTTTGCATTTCTCACTTCCCTTGACAAGCTAATCACTGCTCCAAAGTGTGTGTGTGTGTGTGTGTGGGGGGGGGTACAATAAGCATAGAAATTAATTTTCAGAAAGATTTAGAAAGGAATATATAGCAAATCATAAAGCACTGTGTCAGCCTATTTCACATACAGCCTTATGTTATAATAGTCCAGCTTTCACCTTTTTCTATCTAAGCCTATACATAATGCTCAGAACACAATTCAATTCTAAGTTTTATTTAAAAGGATGCTAGTGTGTAAGAGGTACTTCATGAAATCATTGTTCAAACTCAGATGATCTTTTTTTAGATGTTCTTTCAATCTAATGATTGTGCTTTAAAAAGTGGAGAGTTTTTTCTCTGTTTTGCAAAATGCTAGACAACTATTAAAACAGGTGTATGGGCATGAGCTTGTATTGTTTTTAACCATTTTCAGATTTAGAGAAACAAGGAAGACAACAGAACAGTTATTTACATTTGAAACAGTCAGCAATATCGTCACTTTTCAAGTTGATACTCTCTTCTGAAGTATGGTCAGATATAGAGACAGAACTATTGGAATGCAGGAGGTACTGCAAATTTGCAGCCAAACTACTCTATAACATTGTCTGATGATAAGCAATCCCAACAGATTTAGAAATATTAACAAGCATTTGAACAATAGAGAGATTCCTGTGTGACCTTGACAGTGCTGGATTTAAGAGTGGCTTGCTTAAAGCTACTGAGGGAGCTCATGGCAGAGGTAAAACTTGATCCGGGGGCTTCCTGGTTCACGGATCAGCCTCTTAGCCACTATGCTACATAAGTTCTCAAGATGAGTTACAATGAAAAACTTAGGTTCTTCAGGTAGTTTTGATAATTTATTTGGTACATACATATTCTGTCCATTTAGGTGTACTGACTCGAGGGAGGGAGGGAGGGAGGGAAAGAAAGAAAGAAAGGAAGGAAGGAAGAAAAAAAGAAAGAAAGAAAGAAAGAAAGAAAGGAAGGAAGGAAGGAAGGAAGGAAGGAAGGAAGGATTTCTTGCTGAACAGTTAGTCCCAGTGAACCCCATGAGGCTTATGTCTAAGTAAATATGCATAGGTTCAGACTGTTAAGAGTCATAGCGTTAACTTCTACGCCCTGGCAGGATTTCAGCTTGCAGTATTTTGCCTACCTTAAGGCAGTAGTGCAGTTTCCACTGCCGACTGCAAAACTAAAGTAGAGTAGTGCACTGTGTTGCTCAATGGAGCTACATAACAAACTAATATATGCCACATCAGATATCACAGTAAACCATAGTTCAGCCTTCCTCAATCTGGTGCCCTCCAGATGATTTGGACCAATTCCCATCAGCCCTAGCCAGTGTGCCAATGATCAGGAATGTTGGGAGCTGTAGTCCAAAACATCTGGAGGGCACCAGATTGGGAAGTGCTGGTTTAGCATTGATAAAGACAAGCCACAACAAACCTTGGGCTTGTGCACTCCCCTCTTCTCCGATGTGGCTAGCTGGTTTAGCATTGATAAAGACAAGCCACAACAAACCTTGGGCTTGTGCACTCCCCTCTTCTCTGATGTGGCTAAGTCTGGAAACGTTCATTTTCATTTTACATTGTTCAAACCCAACAAACTACGGTTAAACTTATCTATGGTTAGTTGAAACAAACCCATTTCAAACTGAGGTTTTCAAAGCTGGCTTGTTGCCATTAAACATAGCTAAGATTAACCACAGTTTAATGTTCAGACATAAGGCTAATCTGCATGTAAATCTAAAATGGAAGTGAAAGCTTACAATCTCCTTCTGGCTGCGCTAGAAGAGGAGAGGTGAGGGAGAGTGCACAAGCACAAGGCTCAATGCAGCTCATTGTTGTAATAAAACTATGGTTTATGCAACCATAGTGAAAGTTCAGACTGTTTCACGCTGCTGAATTTCTCCACACAATCATGCATTTTGGATACATGATCACATAGAAAAATTTAGTGTGAACTGGGCTGTATAAACAAATTACCCAGCAATTAATTTCGATGATGGTGGCTACACTTATTTCAGTAACCACAATCACAGAAATGGCTGCTGGCTCACTACTTGTAAAGCCTGGTTCACACTAATCTTTCTCCATATCCAAATATACTCACATACATAACTGTGTAGTGAAAGTCAGCAATATGAACTTACTTAACACATCTAACATAGTTGGTAATATAATGACAAACTAGTCCTATACCTTCTGATTAAAGAAGTCATGAAAAAAGTCATTCATTTATTTGGATCAAAATATTAAGGTAAAAAGGTAAAAGGTAAAGGTGTCACCAACCAGTTGTGTCCGACTCTAGGGTGCGGTGCTCATCCCCGTTTCTAAGCCGAAGAGCCAGCGCTGTCTGAAGACGCTTCCGTGGTCATGTGGCCGGCATGACTGAACACCGAGGTGCACGGAACGCTGTTACCTTTCCCGCCGAGGTGGTACCTATTTATCTACTTGCAATTTCTTGCTTTCGAATTGCTAGGTTGACAGAAGCTGGGACTGAAGACGGGAGCTCACTCCGTCACGCAGCACTCAGGTCTCGAACTGCTGACCTGCCGACCTTCCAGTCTGCAGTTCAGCGTCTTAACCACTAAGCCACCGTGGTCCCTTAAATATTAAGACACCAGTACAATTTCTCAGCTATTGTTCATGTAAATTAATTCTAAAGGGGTATATCCTATACAAAGGTTTCCATCAAATGTTCCTATTTACTTGTCAAATCAGCAACTTATATCAAAGTAGTACACCAGAGAAGAAGAAGAATTTTGCTGTCAAGAACTCCCCCACTGACAAATTTCCCATCTTGCAGTTTTGATAGGTAAACCAAGAGGTATTATTTTGGTGCCCAACCTCTTCCCTGTTTGAAACTTCACCCTGATTTAGAGCCTGTGTGGCATCACTATGCTAGAGGACCTACTACAGGGGTGAGCAACTTGTGGCCCTCCAGATGTTTTGGCCTACAACTTCCATTATCCCTCACCATTGGCTATGTTGGCTAGGGCTGATAGGAGTTGCAAGCCAAAGCATCTGGAGGGCCACAAATTATCCTACTGATAAATTATGTTTATGTCATAGCTGCTACCAAAATTTTGCTTTTCCTAGAAGACAGCTAAGTACCAGGTACACTTAGAAAGTCCTATTGCTTAGCATTTTTCTTGGCTGTCCCATAAACAACTACTGTGCCTTACTTTTCCTCTCTTATTTGTTTTCAAATATTTTTATATTGCTTTTCATCCAAAATCTCACAGTAGTTTAAAAAAATAAAACATATCCAACACACTCAACCATAAAATAATACTACATAATATAAATTAAAACCCAAACAATCAACAGTTAAACAACTGAAGAGTAGCCATAGAAAATCAGCAAAGAAATCCACAGTGCAGGGGATATAAGTAGTCAGTCAATAGCTCTCAAAGATTTCCCCCAAAGGAAGATTTTTACATAATACACTTGTTCACCCAGGCTTTCTCTGGCTTGTAATAAATTTTAACTAATCATATGCTGCTCCATTTTACTGCTCCTTGTATTGCCTTGTACTGTTATTGTAATTGGAATTGTTTTAATAATGTATTTTAAATGTTTTTAATATTTATATGTGAACCAGTTAGGGGTTTTATCATATTAAGCACTATAAAAGTATCACAAATAAACAAACAAACTTTGGAAAGACTGTAGAGAGGACATGTAACAAATCTTATCTTTCCCACCTCTTTCTGGAAAGGCCTCTGAACAAAGGCCATGGCCTGACTGCAATAGACCCCCAAATCTGAATTTGTACACCCCTTCCAGGCTGACTTAGCTCATGCAAAGTAAAGACTGCAGAAATCACTTGAGGATGAAACATAAGATCCTTTGAGGCTATTGATTGGTCAGTTTGAATTTTCCCTCTCTGGGAGCTTCCCAGCCCTCACAGAAATACCTGTATTGCAATTTCTTTTGTCTTTTTGGTGGTTGGCAAAGAATCAAGGCAAAACTCTTCCACGCTCTGGAGGCCCAGCACCTCCCCCCCCCCCCCCCGTAAGCTGCTTTGGTAAGTTACTCTTAGGATCTTGATAAGCAAGGTTTAGAGAGCTAGTTTGATGTTTCTTTTTTAGAAGCAACTGATTATTTTTCAACTTCTCTCTGCTTGGTTCTTTAATCAATATATTGGATTGGAAACTGGGGTTGATTTGATTCCCTTGCTTAGCCTGGAAGTTGGACTACCCATGTACTAGATTGCTTGGCAAACACAGCAATGTGGTTTGTTAAGTAATTTAAAGAAAGCTCTGGAAAGGGGGCCTATTCTTCCCCATATATAAATGCCATAAGCTTGGATTCTCATGTATCCAGTTACTGAATATTAATATTCAATGAGAGTTATTAATACATGGGTGGTGGCAGCTGAGAAAAACAGACAACGGTTGTCTTGCAGCCTATCAGTGGAGGCATACCAGTTCAACATAGGAGGCTATAAGGGCATCTCTCAAAAGAGAGTTCAGAGAAGTGGGGCTGCTACCAAAAAGGTCCTGTTCCTGGTAAAGGTTAATCTAGCCTCCCCAATGCCAGATAAGCCTTCACCAGAATCCAGAGCAGGGCTTCATCATAAGATCTTTATTTTAACATTTTTTCTGTCTCTCCATGATAAGTCTTATGCAAGGAATCTTGCAAATAAAAATATACATCTTAAAAATCTTAACAAATACACAAAAGCAGTTTAAAAAACAGAATCATAAATAACCGTATCAGTAGACAGAAAACTGAAAAACATATCATCAAAGACTCAGGCTAAAAAATGCTTGCTGGAATAAAATGGTCTTAAGAACCCATTTAAAAGCAGGCAAGGAGTGGGGGTGGGCAGATAAACTTAACTTGGGAAGGTAGTCTATATAGTTCAGGCACAGAATGATAAGGCCTTTTCCCCACTAACCACACTTCTGTTGGTGAAGGGACAATGAATAAGAATCTTGAACAGGCTCGTATGGGTGGAAGTGGTTCCTGAGATCCCTTGATCCCAGGCTGTTTATGGCTTTAAAGGCCAAAGACAGTACCTTGAAGTGAGCAGTGACACAAACTGGAAGCCAGTGAAGTTGGAACAAACTTAGCCATGATCTACCCTGTAAAAGTCTGAAACAACAGAAGTTTCTGGAGTGACTTCCAAGGCAGCCCCATGTCAAGTACATCACAGCAATCCAACCTGGAAGTGACTACATCATGAATTACTGAGGCTCGATCTGATTTCTCCAGAAAAAGGTGCAGCTGGTGAACTAGATGGAGCTGGTACATGGCATCACTGTCCCTGCACATCCATCAGCAGGGAGAGATTTAGGAGTACTCCCATACTGCAAACCTGTTGCTTTAAGGGGAGTGCAACCCTATCTAAAACAAGCTGAACACCTCTTCCAACACAATCAGTCTACCAACAAATGTTATTTCCATCTTTTCTGGATTAAGCTTCAGTTGAACCTCATGAACTCAAAATCTGTTCCCAGACACTGGCACAGAAATTTAACTGCCTCCTCATGACTGGACAATGGAAATATGAGGGGGGGGGGAGGGATATCATCAACATACTGATGACATCCCAGCCCAAATCTCTGGATAACCTTGTGTGGATAGTGTAATTATATATGTAGTTTAGTCACTACGTGGCACTGGACGTAGTTATATCTGGGTGGAGTCAGGCATTTCATGTTGCTGCTCTGTTCTTGTTGGAAAGAAACAATACAGTTGTTTAGCTTCCTGACTGGTAAACCTTTCAAAAGCCAAGTTTTAAACCCACAGAGTCCTGACAGGTCAAAGAAAATGGTACAGTTTCCTGCAGCGCTGACCCTACCATTAGGCAGAGTGAGGAGCTGCCTCAGGTGGTAGATGACGGGGTACAGGGAAGGGCAAGGAGGGAGGTCAGAGCTGTATGTGCCACATGGCCTGCTGTACAACCCCTAAGCTAGTCTGCTGCTCTTGGGTGCAGTGGAGTATGTTGTCTCATCAACAGAACTGAAGTAACATTCAGCTGCCAGTCCGGTATCCATCAAATAGGGGAGTGTCATCTTTCCTTCACCTCAGGCAGCAAAATGTATTGGGCTGGCCCTGGTTTCCTGCACTAGAAACTTCAATAAACTAGCAATATGGCCTGAATGAAAAAAAAAAGATTTGCTTTCACTTGGCCACAAAACTCTAGTTTCACCTGGTCACAAAGCTCCACAAAGGAAGAAGGAATTTTGCAAGTAAGTTCATTCCTTTATGTTATGGGGAAAAAAGCCAGCAGTGTTTATAAATCCTTTACCTTTTCTGAAGAGGGCCACAAGCACAACTGTTCTGGCAAAGTTTGATACCCATTTCATCCCCAAGAGGAATGTGGTTTATGACATGCCCTGCTTCTACCAAAGAGCCCAGAAGTCTGGATAAACTACTGAGTCATTTCTTAGGCCCTTGCATGAACAGGATGAATACTATTTTATTGCTAATAAAAACAAAGGACACCTTAGAGATAGGATGGTGCTTGGAATTCTAGATAAAGGACTTTCTGAAAGAATGAAACTTCACAAAGTCATAGAGATGGCAAAGCAACCTGAGCTATCAAAACCCAGAGAAAGGAGCCAAAACAACTTGGGAGTGACTTGTAACAGAGATTCAGCGGTCTTATCCGGCTTCCACTAAAAACAGACACAGCTTCTTATGAATTAACTTAAACTGTTTATTTTAGTATAAAATACATTTGAGACCTAGAGCCTTTAACTACAATCGGTCAGCTTAACAGTAACAACCAACAACAAGGGGTTCTTCTTTTCACACTGCCTCTGGTAGGCAGATGACAGGGAGGCAAATATTAACTCTTCACTCTCTACAGTAATGTTACATGCACTTTACTACAATTTGGACAAAGTAAACTCTACTACACAGAGTAGTAGAAGCAACTGTAGGCACCATTTCAAAATGGGCAAATTCACTCTTCATGCCTCTGCAAATGTAGCACAAAACTACAAAAGGAAAAGCACTCTAGGGATTTTAAAAGCACTCTTCAGCAAAAAGGTCCACTCTTTCAAACTGCATACTCAGGATATGAAAAGGTTCATAACATAGAGAGTTTTGTCCAACTTGAGGAGCACAGTGCAGGAAGTGGGGTTTTTTAAGTGCATTTTGCTATCGTCTATAGTACTTGGATGGTCCAAAAAGTGACCACAGGAATGGATGGGAAAAAAATTTCATATACTGTAAAGACACTGACTTTTTCTGGAGAATAAACTTAGGTGTTTGTAAGGCAACAGTTTATTTCAAAATAGATTCAAGAGATGATGTCACAGTTATTTCAGAGGATACCTGCAAAGGATTCCAGAACCCCACAGATCAGCATGAGGCAGAGACTGTTTTACACAGCCCAGGGGGTGTAATACAACACTGTCTTGGATGCTTTCACCACACAAGCTACAAAGATGAGCAGTTTGTTTTTGTGCAGGTCAGGGGTGGGCAACCTGTTTGGGGCTGCAGAACCTTTTGGGGCTGCAAAGAGGAGAAGGAGGGCCAGGACACACATCCACATCTATAACCAAACACACACACACACACTTTTCTACAGGGATTGCTGGGGGGTGGAGATGGCAAGCTTAAAGCATCTCCTCTTCCCAACAATTCCTGCAGGCAAGATCACTGTTTCTCCAGTGCTAATAGGAATTCCCTACCAACCTTTCTGAGTTTTCAGCGCCCACTGAAAACATAGCTTTTACAACAGGCATTCCCAGAAAGGTAAGCCTGTTCTTTGTACAAAGACTTGTTTTTGTACATTGCTTAACAATTTCTTTAATGTAAGGGATTCATACATATTGACTGATAAACAAACAAACAAATAATAGCAACAGAGAAACACCAATCTTGATCAGAATCATGGGGGAGGGTTTTTTAAAGTAACAGCAGAAGGGAAACAATAATCCTGATCTCCACCACCCAGCTAACAGCTGATCAGAGGCAAGCCATAAGTTGCACACTTGTGGTACTACAAGTAATGTAATACAAAGTCTCAGCCTGGATAATCTCCTCAGCCATGGCATATCTACAAGAATGGGATTACTAAAAACCGTAGGAGAAATTGAAGGAGTGTTTGTAGACACCAGTCTACTAAAAGGTGATCCTGTACACATTGTTTTTACACTTAATACCAAACAGTATAGCATACAAACACTTGCAAAATGCCCATTGCCATACTCCACAAAGTGGAAATAGGATGAAGGAATGCTGTATAATAAAACAAATCACCCAGGGCACTCCGTTCATCAAGAAAAATAGGAAATATGTCCCATTCATTAAAAAAAGGGGGGGAATATATAACTATGTAGATAGCGGGTAGGCAGCCTGGTACTTCTAATGTTTTTGACTACAACTCCCATCAGGTCCAACCAGCATGGTCAAATGGTCAGAGATTATGGGTATTCTAGTCTAAAACATGGAGGGCACAAGGTTGCCAACCCCTGTTATAGATCTTTAGAAGCTTAATGAAGCTATAGTCAGAAAAAATATGTGTTCCAACACTAGAGGACCTTCTGCCAAAAATGACAGGAGCCAAAGAATTTTCCAAATTGGATTCTTGAAGCGGCTACTGGTAAACACCTTTGACAAACCATAGCTCCAAACTGACTACATTTATCATACCCTTTAGGAGATTTTGTTTTCAACACTTGCTATTGGGTCTCAGAAGGTCTTCTAACATTTTTCAAAGGAAGATGACAAAGCATAAAAGAGACATAAAGTAAGTCATTGTCTTTCTGAGCTACAGATGGATGAATCAGTCTATTTCCAGTCAGCGTCAGTTTCACATGTGTTCAAATCATAAATCCATTCCTTCTCATTCCCATATCACCTGGTAGTGTGTGTATATATAGACAGATATATTTTAAACGTACAAAAACTTGCATTTAAATACAACACATTTTCCCTAAAACACACGTTTTATATGCATTTTCCCTTAAAATGTGCATCTGCACACAATTTTCCCCGAAATACGCAATTTTGTATGCATTTTCCCCTAAAATATGCATTTTAATGCATTTTTGAGCCAATAACTGCATCACAAAATTCAGAGACGTGTGCGGTTCAAAGAATTCCAATCTGCATATTAGTGCATATTATTATTTTTATCTGCATAAAAGTGTAAGTCAGGTTGCTTCACTTAAAAATGAAGACCAAACTTCCACCAGCATAACTGTCATCAACCAAATCCTAACACATGACACATTAATGGAAGACCATGACAAAACTGGCCATTATCTTGAACTGGATCCATGAAACCAGACTCAAGAAAGAGAAATGCATTTTTTGCCAAGGTACAGAGTCCTTGTGAAAAGAAATCATACAATATGGGACAAAGCCAAGCCTAAAGAAAGTAAGTGCCTTCAGAGAGCTAAAACCACCAAATAACATTACAGAACAGAGATGCTTTCTAGGAATGCTGAACTTTATAGGTTGATATTTGCAAGGCATTACACAGAGGCACAACCACTAAACATACTACTGAAATCCACCATGTCTTGGTTTGGGGGGTCAGATCAGGAGGCTGCCCTTACAAAGATAGAATCAAATAGAATTTATTGAATTAGTCCAGAGGCCATATCAAAATAAAACATAGTAAAATACACTTAAAACACCACATAAAAGTATACCTAGTAAACAAAATTTTTATCTGAAATCTCTCGACAAAACAAAGCTATAATAATAAAAATACAGGTCAAAATGAATTTATACCCTCACATCTCAGAATCTCCATGGCACTTAACCAAAATGGACTCCAAGTATCTTTTCCTGAGATATGAAGCCTTTACAGCAAAAGAGGCTATCTTTCAAGTCACATATTGATTAGTTCACTGAAAAATTAAGATTTTTATTACTTTTACTTTGCAATATTTCATTTTCTTTTAAAAGGTCTATAACAGTGCAAGCCTATATGGTCTACTTAGAAGTAAGCCCCATTTAATTCAATGAAACCTCCTCCCAGGTGAGTATAGGTTGCAGCCTAAATAGTCTTCCCTACTATCAGAATAGAATTGGCATTCAAGAATATAACAGTAAGCTAAAGTCTCCAGCGCTGCTGCTCCACAGACACATGGTCTATCTTGAACTGCTATACGTCAAAATCTCCCTAGTTGAACCATCAATTCCATCTGTTCAAAGTGAAGTCAAATAAAACCTTTCTAGTATTCCATTTTCAAGGGAAATGACTGATATTTTTCAAACTGATGCTGAAATTTTATGCTTGCTAACCAGTGCACAATAGTTGAAAAGGGCAGTTGTATCAATTTGTGCCTCTACATCTGATACTTTTTGTTTCTAGCTACATTTCCAAATGAATCCAGTGCCTGCACTGAAAATCTGTAACACCGACCCCCCCCAAACACACCCAACCCTGAAAATGTTTGACTCCAAAACCTATCACCATCCAATCCTCAAAGCAGATCCTAGGAAGCCTATCTTCACCATCTGAATCATCCTATAGCAGTAATTAAACATTCTAACATGTACTAGACCTGAGATGGCATCAACACCTAACTCTAGTCTAATTAAGTAAACAAGAATGGATTTTAATAACTCTAGCCTTTACAAAGATAAAAGACACATTCACTAATGCCCCAATCTTACAGTTTTATGATGCCAAGCCCACAATGGTTAATGCTGATGCCATCAGCTTTGGACTAGGTGGAGTGCTACTACAACAGTATGGTTCAGAATGGACACTAGCTGCATTCTGTCCCAGAACTCTTACCAAAGCAGAAAAATGTTATGAACAAATATAAAAGCCAAGTGCCTTGCTAATGTTTGGGTGTACCAAAGCAAGGTCAGCCCTGGTTAGTACTTGCATGGGAGACCACCTGGGAATCAGCCTTCCTGCATTGACCAGGAGGTTGTACTTGATGGTCTTGTAGGCCCCTTCCAACCTTATGATCCTATGATTCTATGCAGAAGAAGGGCATACCTTCTTTTAGACTTCTCAGAGACCACAAATCCTTGATAACTTTGATTAAAGGAAGATATATGAACCAACTACCATTACAATGCCAATGTCTTCCAGTAAGAATGATGAAAATCAACCCAGCAACTGAGTATAGAATCATAGAATCATAGAATAGTGGGGTTGGAAGGGGCCTACAAGGCCACTGAGTCCAACCCCCTGCTCAATGCAGGAATCCAAGTCAGAGCATCCCTGACAGATGGCTGTCCAGCTTCATCTTGAACGCCTCCAGTGTGGGAGAGCCCACCACCTCCCTAGGTAATTGGTTCCATTGTCGTATTGCTCTAACACTCAGGACGTTTTTCCTGATGTTCAGCCGGAATCTGGCTTCCTGTAACTTGAGCCCATGATTCCGTGTCCTGAACTCTGGGATGATCAAGAAGAGATCCTGGCCTTCCTCTCTCTGACAACCTTTCAGTACTTGAAGAGCGCTATCATATCTCCCCTCAGTTTTCACTTCTCAAGGCTAAACATGCCCAGTTCTTTCAGTCTCTCTTCACAGGGCTTTGTTTCCTGTCCCCTGATCATCTTTGTTGCCCTCCTCTGAACCCTCTCCAGTTTGTCTGCATCCTTCTTAAAGTGTGGTGCCCAGAACTGGACACAGTACTCCAGATGAGGCCTAACCAGTGCTGAGTAGAGGGAAACTTGTACTTCCCGTGATTTGGAAGCTATGCTTCTATGAATGCAGCCCAAAAGAGCATTGGCCTTTTTTGCAGCCACATCACATTGTTGGCTCATATTCAGCTTGTGATCAACAACAATTCCAAGATCCTTCTCGCTTGTAGTGTTGTTGAGCCACGTATCCCCCATCTTGTAACTGTGCATTTGCTTACTTTTTCCTAGGTGGAGAACTTGGCATTTATCCCTATTAAATGTCATTCTGTTGTTTTCTGCCCAGGGCCCCAGTCTATCCAGATCACTTTGAATTTTGTTTCTGTCTTCCAAAGTATTAGCTATCCCGCCCAATTTTGTGTCATCTGCAGATCTGATCAGCATTCCTTGCACCTCCTCCTCCAAGTCATTCATAAAAATGTTGAAGAGCACTGGGCCCAGGACTGAGCCCTGAGGTACCCCACTCGTTACCTCTCCCCAGTTTGAGAAGGTCCCATTGATAAGCACGCTTTGAGTCTGATTCTGTAGCCAACTGTGGATCCACCGGATCGTTCCGGTTTCATCTAGCCCACTTTGAGCTAGTTTGCTCATCAGGATATCATGGGGCACTTTGACGAAAGCTTTGCTGAAGTCGAGGTATATGATGTCTACAGCATTCCCACGGTCTACAAGGGAGGTTACTTGATCAAAAAATGAGATCAGATTTGTGTGGCAGGACTTGTTCTTGACTTCTTCGAGTAATCATGGCATTGTTTTCAAGGTGCTTACAGATGGATTGCTTTATCATCTGCTCCAGAATTTTCCCAGGGATTGATGTCAGACTGACTGGTCTGTAGTTCCCAGGTTCCTCCTTTTTACCCTTTTTGAAGATAGGGACAACATTAGCCCTCCTCCAGTCATCTGGCACTTCCCCCGTCCTCCATGATTTCTCAAAGAGAATAGACAGCGGTTCTGAGAGTTCTTGTGCCAGTTCCTTTATTACTCTAGGATGCAGTTCATCTGGCCCTGGAGATGTGAACTCATTCAAAGTAATCAGGTGTTCCTTGACCATATGCCTATTGATCTCAAGTGGCAATCCTGCCCCTTCAGCCTGTACTTCGCCTTTGCCAGGGGGGTCATAGACCCTCTTTTGGAAGAAGACTGAGCCAAAGTAGGAACTGAACACCTCTGCCTTTTCTTTGTCACCTGTTATTGTTTTGCCATCCTTATTTAATAGCTGAACAACCATTTCTTTCCTCTGCCTTTTACTATGCACATAGCTGAAGAAAGCCTTTTTGTTGTTTTTAGCATCCCTCGCTAACCTCAGCTCGTTCTCAGCTTTAGCCTTCCTGACACCATCCCTGCAATTCTGTGCTACCTGCCTGTACTCTTCCTTTGTTTTTGGCCTTCTTTCCACTTCCTATAGGTATCCTTTTTTTTTCAGGTCATCCCTAAGCTTTTTGTGAAGCCACATTGGCTTCTTCTGTTGTCTTCCACCTTTTCTTCTTGTTGGAATTGTTTGTAATTGTGCCTTGAGAATTTCCTTTTTTAAAAGCTCCCACCCATCTTGGACTCCTTTTCTCGTTAGCATCGCTTGCCATGGGACCTTACTGATCATTGTTCTGAGTTTATTATAATCAGCTTTCCTAAAATCCAGGGTACACGTTTGACTACACTCGGCTTTTGCTTCCCTTAGAACCAAGAACTCAAGTACAACATGGTCGCTTTCCCCCAGAGTGCCTGTAACTGCTACTTTATCCACTAAGTTTATACTTGGTCATAACTGTCATGCTCCCCATGGAGAAATCCGCATCAGAGGATCATTTGGAGCTCCTTGAGGAACAGAGTGTTTCAAGAAACACCAAGGGTGATCAGGGGGATCCTATACTTTCAGTGACATTAGTAGACCCATCTTCTCAGGATGCAGAGACACCCCCCCCCCTTTGATTCAGAAATGAAAGAAAAGCCCCAGCCTAGTCCTAGGGAATGCAAGTATGTGAGGGTGCAGGCTCAGCTGGCTACCAGGCAAAGAAGTTGCAATCTAAGATTCAGAAGTCCTCAAAAATAAAGGGCTACTAGCAAGCAAGGTTCTCCTTACAAGTAAGAACTTTCCAAGGCATCTCTGATGATCAGCAGCTGAACCCTGGTCAGGGCTTTGAGAACTCAAGTTTAAAAGCCCTCAGTTCTGGGCAGGTGGGCACTGGAACAACATCTGTTCTCCAGTTTCGATTTCTGTCTAGAATTCCCTTACTTCCTAGTTTCCCTTTGGACTTACCATGCTCTGTGTTCCCCTTTGGACCCTTGGATCATCTTTAGATCTCACCTTTGGGAAAATGCCCAAGCCTGAGACATTCTGTCAGCACCAAAGGCCAGGCATAGCTCCACTTGAAGCAGGACAGGAGCAGAACTTTGTCACAAAGCACTGTGACACATGTACAAGTTACAGGATGTTATTAAAGCTTAAATTTGTGCTGTGAACACTTTCCTACCAGCAACTGAAAATAGGCTTCATCAGATCCAAACAGCCAGTGGCACTGCCAGAGTTGAGGGGGCCCTAAGCATAATGCCTTCAGGGTGGGTCTCCTGCTCCATCCTGGGTACCCCACCACCCTGCTTCCCCCCCACCCCAGCAACCCTGGCCTTTTCTCACCTATGAGCTGTAATCTGGCCCTAACAGTGCCACTGAAAATGACTATTCATGGAGATCCAGAACTTCAAAAAGTCTTATGCTATAGCTGATCAGGATGGCCTAAACAGCTTAGCAATGCTTCAGAGGAGACTAAAAAGTACTTTGCTGAACATGGAAAAATGAGTGAATTGGACAGCCTAATAATAAATGGGAATTCTGTTGTTGTACCACAGTCTATGATGAAACAAAGGATAGGTGTTATCCACCAAAGTCTAACCAAGTGCATCAAGGTCCAACCAAGTCAACGAGCAAGCCAAGTAGTCAATATGGTGGCCTGATAATGGAAATTATATAAAGAACAAATCTTATCCTGTGAGTACTGCAGAAAAAATAGATCAACACAATGGAAGGAACTTTTAATCGCTATACCCTTACCCGATAGACCTTGGAAAAGGCTAATCGCTGACATGTGTGAACTGGGAAGTCAACAGAATTTCATTGTTGTGGACTACTATTCAAATATATATTAAGATATTCATATTGTCTAACATTACCTGATGCTGCTCTGTTACACATCTGACAAAGATCTTTGTTCACTTTGGCATACCAGACTAACATGTGACCAACAACGTAACTTAATTTACAGCAGCAGAATTCTAGTCCTTCTGGACATCTTACAACTTTTGCCATATAACCACTATCTTCAAGCAAATGGAGAGGCAAAGAGAGCAGTAAGGACTGCATACAAAATCTTGAAATAGAACAGTATGTTTGAAATAGAACATATTGCTCTTTTAAGCTACACGCCAACACCAATGATAGCTACTGGATATAACCAGCAGTATTGCCAGTGGAAAAACAAAGCAGAACACCCACTCCAATCCTAGAGAAGAATCTTATTCCAAAGAGGCCTGACTTGGAAAACATTGCTGCTTCAGATTACCAAACCAAGAGAGGTTAGGAACCCTTGTACAATCAGCACAATTCAGTGTGAAAACTACCATGTTAATCCAGGAGACAGTTTATATCGGACAATGGAGAAAAGACATGGCCGACTCCAGCTACTGTATTGGGGGTGGATGTGGGAATTAAACACCCAAAACATATTCCGTTGAGACCAAACGTAGAATACTTAACAGCAACTGATGACATCTTCTTCCTATTCCTAGGAAGGTACTGTCTCCAAATGTACAAGTAGCATTTGGAAACTCAAGTTCAACCCTACTATTCTATGATTCTATGACTTTGTAAGGCTGACAGCAATGTTACTACTCAGATCATCACTCACTCTGGTCAAGTTATTCCGAAGCCTTCGAGGTTTAGAGATGAGTGACTGATTACCTGAACTACTAACTTTACAACAGTGCTATGCTTTTTACCATAAGTTATCAAAGGAAACTCATGGCAGACCAAAACATGCTAATTTTTGATGTGCTTTATTTTAGGAATGTTTAACTTGTGGACAGTAAAACACTAAGATAGCCCCAATATGCAAGAATGAGTACTAATCAAGAATTAACTCGACAGCCTGGAAATGTAACATTGCAAGTCTAATATATTTTGAACAGTTGATACAGACATTACAGAAGTGAGAGAATGGGCTTATTCACGCTACAATCTTATCTGTGACAACACAGGGTAAATGTCAGCCTATTGTCTAAGATTCTATGCTCACTTTATGGTAGAAAGGAAGAAGAAAGATTTTGCCACTGAAGACATGTCAGAAATGTTTGCAATTCAAACTTTTCCCTGCCCTGATGAACACTAGACACTTCAGTTTATTTAAAATCAAATTGGGACTCCATTTGGGAGGCTATGATCTATCAAGACACGATATGCCCTGGCCATGATTTATAATTTAGCTTAATTTAGCATAATTTAGTTCTAAGATGAGATATGCAAAATGGAAATCAGGAATAAATTCAGAATGTAGAAGATTTGCATACTAAAAATACTATGTTGACAGACAAAATAAAACATAAACCATTATGAGACCACCTAAAATGTTATAATGTATAGATCAACTACTACAAACAAGTGTGGGCAAGTGCTTGTTTGATATTTTAAACTAATTATCTTGTTTTTAATTTGTAATTTAATTATTAACAAATATAAAAAACAGAAGATAAAGGATCTATATATCTATTTTTTTCACCTGCCAATAACTACTGTGTTAAAGCTGCTGAAAGACCATGCTTTGTTCCGCTAATGGTTTCCTAATAGTTGAGGATGATTAGTTAAAATTTCCTTAATGAAAGCTAATGGTTAGGAGACATATTCCTATACAGGAAATGGGGATGGGGGAGAGTGTCCCATATTAGTGGTCTGTGAGGAAGGAGGGGAGAAAAGCAGTATCAGTTTAGAGAAAACCAAACAGAGAGAGGCAGACAGAGTTGTGAGTTTGCTAAAGCATCCTTGGGGTACGCTTGCTCTCTTTGGGGACCAGATATAGCATTAGTAGCTGTACTGTCTGCTGTACAAGTGCCTAGTAATCTTGATTGTGTTAGACTGATTTGTGGTGGCCTAGTATCATGTGTGGATGGTGTTGCTTGGAGGCAGGGGACTTGTAAACACATGCAATAACTGTACATCTTTGATGAACAGAGCAGCTTCTGTGGGCTCTGACTCAAGGACTCATCCAGGCATTAGCAACACCTCTTTCAAAATGTTAGCAACCCACCTTGCTCTGGAAATCTCCACATCTTGTGAGATGTAGGGAAGAGGAGAATATATTCTGAGTATTGTGTTCATGAAAATAAAAACATCATTTCAGTAAAATAAGGTATTTGGGGGAAAATGAGTTTTAACATTTAAAACGTGATGTCTGAACTGAATGCATGAATGAAGAAAGAAACAAGCTGTTTAGATTAAAAACAGGATACAGGATAAAGAGCCAGTAGCCAGAAACTGAACAATAAGAATAATTTTAACATCAGGAGGAGAATATTAACTACTAAGTAAAATTGAAGTTTGGAATAATTTCTTTAGGAGTTATAGAAGAAATGAACTTCACAGGATTCTAGAGCTATATCAGTTTATGAAGAATATCATGCAATTTCCATAAAGTGCCTCCGTTACAGTACATTCAATAAGGAACTGTTTTTTTCCCCTGTATGTGAAAATGAGGGTGTGGAGGTTTTTATCCTTAAAAAAAAAAAGGCCATAACTCAAGGACAGTATATTTGGTCACATGAAAATTCATCCAGTTACATTTTCTTTGGAGTTACTTTTTGCCAAAAATTAGAATGTTTGTGTTCAACTTATTTGGTGTTGGGAAAGAATGTGCCTTGTTCCACATACCTTCTCTCACCTTATGTATTCATTTCTGCAATTTATACCGCACCCTTCAACGCCCAATCGGCATTCACAGGGCAGCTTATAAAAGGCTTTATAAGGCTTATAGTAAAGGCCTGTATTAGATCAT
This sequence comes from Heloderma suspectum, assembly GCF_057233095.1. NCBI lineage: Eukaryota > Metazoa > Chordata > Lepidosauria > Squamata > Helodermatidae > Heloderma > Heloderma suspectum. The sequence goes on from NC_139461.1 coordinate 53,852,239, forward strand.
TTTGGTCCCTTCCACCTAGGAACGAACGAATGTATTTCCAGTCAGTCATTTTCAGATTTTTTTTAAATCCATAATTCTGTTCCATTTCCACATTGATCTGCACATTTTATTTTAATCCACTCAAAGTATGTATTTAAATATATGCCTTAATATATAAATTCATGAATGTATTTAAACATATTTTCTCTCACAATATGTATTTAAATATTGTATTTTGATACATTTAAATTGCTGGGAACTACATTGCAACACTCAGAGAAGTGTGAAATTGGTTGGATAGCTACATTCCAATCCACATATTGGACCAAGAGGTTCAGGGATCAGGACATTTCAAACAGGAATTCATAAACAAATTCCTCCAGCATCCCCAATATCATTTTGCTAATTTAACCCCTCCAAAACCAGACTCATTTATGAATTACATGGCTGACCATTATAATATGCTTGTAAGTAGCTTTATCACTGGGTGTTAAAAGCAACTTCCTCATTATAAAAAATACAGTCCAACAATAAATATACCATAAATAGTTAGAACAATTTATATTCCCAATAATTAACCTTACTGTAACCATAACTAAAACAATCATAAGGAAAATGTGTACAAGCCTCATGCAATCGCATTTCTCTTATATACTATTCTTAGTATCTTTTAGACAGCACCATCAAAGAAGGATGTGTCCTAGCCAAAAACGCCTGGAGTTGTGCTTCAACCACATGCTCTACTACTTTTTTCAATAAGGGAAGGACAACAACTGGATTGTAGTTAGAGCAGTCATCAAATAGTAAAGATGGCTTCTTCAGAAGCTCAATCTCTGACCTTACTTGCCCAGCTTTTCCCTGATCTTAATAAGACTTGATGCGCACTGGTCTAGACAGCATGTGTTTGCCCATCAGTCCAAGCATGATATCAACACTGAAGGAAAGCACAAACTCTAGTGATCCAAGAAACACTGACAAGTGACAGCCAGTAACATTTCTTGCTTGGATACTGCTTCATTATTGTGTCCAAGTTGGACTAGAATAAAGTAATTTCATATGCAAAGTATCTTCCAAATATATCTGTCCTGAACTGGATGCAAATCAGTTCTACTGGATGACCCCCGAGATCTAGTACTTAAAGAAAACAATTCCTCTGTTCACTTTCTCCATAGAGTTTACAATTTTATAAGCCTACATGTCTATTCTTAATAGTTATTTCTCAAATAAAGATGTCCCAACCTCTTTAGTCTTCTCTTGAAGGAAAGATGCCCCATACTGTCATTTCAACTTCTCTTTTCTGTATCTTCTCCAGCCCTGTGATCTTTTTGAGAAGGTATTAGGCACCAGTGGGTGGGGGATTGAACTGAGGCTTCCAGCAGTCAGATTCCAGTATCATACCCTCTATACTACTAGAACTCCTGTCTCACTGAAAGCCTCAGGCTTTCTGTGGTTCAAGGGCACTATCTAAATTGTAATACCAACATGGCTGAACATTGCCAACTGGCCCAAGGCTAATCCCTATCCACCAAGCCCTATAAATCTAGCTTCAGAGCTTGTAACTTGGTCTGAGCAACTTAACCCTGATGTGAGGTCACTGCCTAAGCTCTCAGCCCCTTTTCCTGATTACTGCCTAGGATCTTGACTATGCATCTGCTTCTGTCCTTTCTGATTGTCTGTTGCTAGAATGGATCTTTCCCATGCATGATTTTGACGACACAGACTGCAGACTATGATGACAGCTTTGGCAGTGGCAGCAGGAACAGATCTCCCACTGCCACCATGTTTCTTCTCCAGAGCTTCACTCCCGCTGTAGCCACCAAAGAATCCAGAAGAGCTGGCAGCTTTTAAACTATTTTTAAAGGGGTAAACAGAGAAAGCCACCACTGAACAATGCCAAGTAAGAAACTCTGAAACCCCCTAAAATGTTTTGGGGTCGCAACTCCCCTCAAATCTCCCACCCAATTCAGGAGAAACAGCAGTTTCATAGGGTTCTGGCCCAGTCCTAGTTTTAACTACACGCTGGCTGGGCTCCTTTGTTCCTGGTTTGCTGCTCTGGATCTTGACCCCTACCTACTGTTGATTACACAACGTCTGGCCCTTTTGGACTGACAGCTATCTTCCCCAGATTCCAGAACCCTACAGCCTAGAGCCCAACCCTTGCCAAGGCTTAACATATGGGGTGACCAGAAATCTACACACACATTTGCGCATGTGGGCATATACCACAGATATATGGTATTATTATATTTTCTTATTTATTCTCAACTCCCTTCTTTGTGATTCCTAACACTGAAATTGCCTCTTTCATTGTCCCATCACAATGAGCTTAGCAATTTCAGTGAGAACCCAAGATTTCTTTCCTGGGTGGTCACAGCAAATTTAGAGCCCAGTTACCTGGGAACTGGGCATCTTCAGTTCATGACAAATTCAGCTTGCCCCATTGATTCCCAGAGACCAAGACAAGCTCTGATGATGGCTTTCTAGTCTGAGGGAGAGAACAAGGTCACATGCATCTTCAGCCCCTTAGCCAAGTGAGAGTTGCACAGCTGCTGCTGTAACCACTCTGCTCATGTATTTAAATATGTGGGAGAAAGCCCCCTCCTTCAAAGACTGCAAGGGGGAGAAGAATTAGCCTCAGAGGGCAATCTTCTGAGGCCAATTCTCTCCTCACCCTCCACCCCCACAATGTCTAACCATGCAATTATATTACAGGTTTCTGCTTGCTCCTTCATATTCATAAATGAATCAGTTAAATAACTCTAATTCCAGTACAGTTTTTTGGAGGCGCTACAGTTTAATTTCATCCAATATGAAGAAAATACTGCCACAGCATAGTCCTTCTAATGGGCTCTGTAACGGGTATGGCTGAATTTGGCATTAGTAATTCACCTCAGGAACTCTTAACAGTTTTCCCAGCCCCTTCAAACACCACTCTATATCACTTTTACCAGGTATGTGGGTATAAGAATTATGATGTCAATAACTGCTGGCAGTAGGACTCACCAAGACTTCACCATCAGTGGTAGGGACTTTCCCCCAACATGACTGGCACTTCTTGAAAGATGGCAGCTGTGCCATAGGCACATGGCTGTCAACAAAGAAGGGCTTCCCAGGTTTCCTAAATCCTTGAAGAAATGAAAACAGGGACCAAGAATCCCAAATCAGAAAAGAAATAAGAAAATAAGAAAGACATGCTGGATCAGATCACAGTGGCAAACCAGATGCTTATCGGAAGCCACAAGCAGGACATGAGCGCAATAGCAGCCTCCTGCTCATATACCCCAGCAACTGGTGTACAGAAGCATATTACCTCTGATGCTGGATGTATTTATATAGCCTTCGTAACTAGTAGCCATTTATAGCCTTATCCTCCCTGACAAAAGAGAAGAAAATAGCATCAACAAACTGAGTAAAAATGCAGTAATGCATTTCTGCAGAAGCATTCTCCTTAGCCACTCTGAGATAGTTAGAAGAGAATGGAACAAGATGGCCCCAGGAATGTTGAGGGCAGAGAGACAAGCAACCTATGGAACGTTGAAGGCAGAGACATAAGCAAATGCTAGAGCAGAGGTAAAAAAGCTTCTGGGGCCTGTGGGCACATTTGGAATTTTGAGAAACTGGCCTGGCACCACCACAAAATCGTTGCCATGGAGCTCATGGCTAGTCACAAAGGGGAAGTCAACTGACCAAAAAACTGAGTACAGATTTGAGCCTCAACACACTAATCTCCTCCCTCGAACTCATGGTTTTCAGCACCAGCAGAAACATACTTCACAGAAGGCAAACTCCTTTTCTCTCTCCCTCACCCCACCAGTCAACTCATTCCCCACCCCCATCTCTTTTCCTCTCTTACTCCAGATCACCACCCATACACTTTCTTTCATTCAGGCTTACCACCCATAAACATGCTCTCCCTCCCTCCCTCCCTCTCCCCACCCACCCCACACACACAGCCATCCTCCATCCATTCACATGCGCGCACACACACCCAGTACTCATACAGGCCCCCCCCTTCTCCTCACTTCAAGCACATGGAAAACCAGACTCACTCAGGTTCCCTCCAAAATCCCCCCATAATCCTTCACAACTGAGTACTATAGCTTTCCTCCTTAACTTCTGGGATTGGGAATTAGACTTCCAGGTGCCTTGAACTCTGGAACTGTTCTGCCATTATACACCAAGACAAATGAAGCAAAGCATGTCCCAGGGAGAGGAAGATGGAGGAGGGTATTCCATGTCTCTTACAGGAGGCTGTCAACCCCTAGAAACCTTTTAACATGGCAGTCAAAGCTTAATCCATATCTCTGCCAATATAGGGATGTGCATTATGTAGCTTAGCTTCAGTTTGCATTGAAATATAGGTCAGCAAATCCAATGTAGTGATTCAGGTCAGTTGTAACTACAAGTCTTAGTCATGTAACAGCTGCTTGATTGTTGATGAGAACAGAATTGGTGCTTCCACTCAATCTTTAGGGTGAATATGTCCCTAAAGTAACACCGATAACTGCCAGTGTTGTCACTTTCCGAAAAGGGTCCCAACATGATGTGCCCCAGAATATTAAATGTCATTTTTATGATGAAGATAGTAGCCCCATATCATATTAGAGGCATGATTCAGAGGCTGTGAGGGAAATGCAGATACTGACTGTGCCCTATCTGTTGGCAGAATACTTGAGCCTCTAAGATTAAAATCTGGCACCTTCTATGAGCCCTAAAATTCATTTTGAAAAAGTCAATGCATAAATGAAGACCAGCAATTTAAAGCTACTAGTGCGCTACAGAAAATGTCTAATACTAGGAGTGGGTGGAACAAAGCTATAAGAATTCGTACTACAAATCCATTTACAACTCAGCATGAATTTTGCATTTAAGTCAGTAAAATAAGAATGCTGTCCTTAAAACTCAGTGGCCTTCACTTCATGTATTTTTATTTCTTTTTACTTATCACATGTCCCACATGCTCTAAAAGGGTTAATGCATCTAGATGAGCAGAAATTCATGAACATAATCCTAAACAAGTAAGTTGAAGTTCTATCAGGTCTGTTTCATAGCATCAGGGATTACTGCTAGCATTCTAATCCTACTGAGCCTAAGGGAGGTACACTGTATTGTATTTGAAATCCCAGCCAGGAAAGAACAGAAGGTTAAATGGGTGCCTTGCTCTGTAATCAAATATCACAGACACTACTTATCTATTCAATGAACAACTAACGTAGAAAATCAATTAAGAAACAAATAGCTGCTTCTTTTGAATATTTTACCTAATGGAAAAAAGGCTAAGTAAATGACATATTATATATGGTAAAACCAAAATAAAAACATGCATTGAATAACTAGATAGATAGATAGATAGATAGATACACTTCCTAACTAGGGGGACAGGAAGCAGGTATCTGGAAGCATCCCAGATACCTAACTTCCATAGTCAGTGTCTTAATTCCATTTAAAAAAAAATAGAAGAAAAAGAGAACTTTAGCTATTTAAAATAATTAATTACAAAATAAAATAATTAAATTACAAAATAAAATAAATGCTTGGTTTATTCATTAAATAATGCTAGACTTTTATCAGCTGAGAACATACATACATATATATGTATGTTATTGATTAATGAATATATTCAATTATTTATTAGTTGTGAAGAGCATTTCTTTAGCTTCACATCATCTTTTGTGTAGTTAGTTAAGGTCCCAGGAGCGTTAAAACAGCAGAAGCGCCTGCTGGCCTTTGTTCCCAGGGTGGGATGGGGTGGGGTGGGGAGGAGTCACTTTTGGTGATGCTGAGGTTAGTATCTTACCCCTCTCTTCCTCCTATACCTGTCATTTTGAATAGATTTCACAGTTCATGTGCAAAGACAAACAGGGTGACCTGGCCAGGCAGCATGACCTTTATACAGGAAGAAGATCACATCTGGTTATTAATATTGGACTGCTAAAGAAAATGTAATATTTGAAGAATTAAACTTGCACAGCCATTATACAGTAAACACTGCATGTCAGTAATAACACTGCCTGCTTGATATAAATGCCTGTTAGGTATTCATTCCTGCCTAGAAGTTTCAAGCAAAAATGTAATTGTGAAAACTAGAGTTAATTTGTCAAGCCTTACATTTAAATTCTTTCTTCCCATCCTGCTTTTAAAATACACCTGGAATTTGACAGATGCTCTTAACTTAGAAGAAGGCATTCCCTCTTGAGTGGGGGAAAAGAGGTCAAACTACACATGATGTTGGCGTTTCATTGTCAGAACTCCCAGGATCTCTTTCTTTTACAGATAAAGGAATCCAGATTTATGGATGGAAACTTTATCAATAATAGCGTGGGAGGAGTGTTGTTTATTCTTGTAGTTTTAGCCTTTGTCTATGTAAGACAGACATTATGGCCGGGTTCACACAACACAACAACCTATACTCAAGGTTGAGTGTGGGCAGTCATTGAACCATGGGTTGTTGTTAAATCGTGGGTTGTTGGGTTGTGTGATCCACGGTTTGTTAACAATGAACAACCCACAAAGTGAACTCATGGTTTGTTGTTGGGTTGTGAATTGTGGATTGTCCATGATTAACAAACCATGGTTTGTTACTGTGGCTGGGGTCAGACAACACAACAACCCATGATTCAACAACAACCCACACAGAACCACATAACCCATTTGCAATGTTGTTGTGAACCCAGCCAATGAGAGGTTTTAATGCCAAACTACATGTTACCTTGTGTGTGTGGTTTGCACTTGCATCTTAAAAGAAAAATGGAACTGTGGGGAGGGACCATTCTGGATTAGAACCACAGTGAGGTAGGTGAGGTGTTCAACCCTTTCTCACCAAATTGTGATTCACTAAAATAGCCCATGGAAACTGCTGTTTGTCATGGAATGGAACCCCAGATTGGGGCCCTATGGCTTCCATAAAAGAAAATGGCATTGGTAGGAAACACACATTTAATGTAATATGTAATTTATAAATGCCTGTCCTTCCATATTTCATGCTTTATATACCTAGCATTTTTATTTCTCAGCAGAAGAGATGGGCATATACATATTTCATATTTTGGGCAAAAAACTCGACATCAATTTTTTTTAAAAAAATTGATTTTGTATGTTAAAATGTGCTTGTGCTGGCTACAATATTCATAACTGATGAATGACTAGTGAAGGTGTTACATAGTTCACTCCCAGCAAAAACAAAATCAAGCTATTTATTATACCACAAGGAGATGGAAATGACTTTATATGTAGTGAAATCTGGGTAACTACAAAGCACAATGCTATGGCAGTTATACAATTACCACATGGCCGCATTACAAGTCACTACAGTTTTGTGTATTATCACAAAAAAATACTTTAAAAAATAATTTTAAATAAATGAAAAATATACCACTAAACTTTTCAGTGGCCATTAAACATGAAATGTACTGAAATCATGTAGCTGAATCTCCACAAGTTGAACTGCAGTGTAGATTAATATTTCACCTATCTTCCTTTCCCCTCTGGTTATTTACAAGGTATCTCCTCCCTCCCTTCTCGTCTTTGCCTTCACTAGTATTTTCTGTGCAATAGTGCAACCATAATGAACATTAACTAGGATTAACTTTAACTAAGATTTCCAGAACATATTCAAACGCTGCTTAAAAGCTAACAGTGATTAGCATCAGTGCACTTGCAACACTAAACGTTAAGGAAAACAAAAAAGGGGAGGGCAATTCAGTACAATAAAGCAGAAAAGGAGCACATGTTCCTGAGCCTTTGTGAACCTTGGTTTGCAGAAAATAGTACATTTACAGAAGACCACAGAAAATGTTATGTGAGTACCAGTTCTGATAAACTTTATCATATGGCCTACACCATGCAAACTGTCTGTTGAAAACATGGTAGGGCAGTCATCTGCCATTACTTCAGTGATAACATTGATCATGGGCAGAATGTAGATTTGCAGAAATGAAATACTCATTTCACCATAGTTTCAACCATCACTGTGGATTAGTTACTGTAGGTTATGGTTGCACTGCCTTTCCATGAATTGAAAGGCTTGCACTGACTTTCCATGAAATGTCAATAACAATAACAACAGCAACATTTATATAGAATCATAAAATCATAGAATATAGGGTTAGAAGGGGCCTATAAGGCCATCAACTCCAACCCCCTGCTCAATGCAGGAATCCAAGTCAGAGCATCTCTGACAGATGGCTGTCCAACTTCATCATCTTGAATGCCTCCAGTGTGGGAGAGCCCACCACCTCCCTAGGTAATTGGTTCCATTGTCGTATTGCTCTAACACTCAGGACGTTTTTCCTGATGTTCAGCTGGAATCTGGCTTCCTGTAACTTGAGCCCATGATTCCGTGTCCTGAACTCTGGGATGATCAAGAAGAGATCCTGGCCTTCCTCTCTGTGACAACCTTTCAAGTACTTGAAGAGTGCTATCATATCTCCCCTCAGTCTTCACTTCTCAAGGCTAAACATGCCCAGTTCTTTCGGTCTCTATACCACCTTATTTGCTAAAACATCAAGGTAGTGTCCTGCTGCCACATTTTGCACCAACTGTACCTTCCAAACACTCTTCAAGAACACATTGCAATAATTTAAATGTGATGCAACCAAGGCACGGATAACTATTGCTAAGAGAGACTGACTCAGGAGGCATTGCAGCTAGCTAACACCAAGTATAATTATATACACTCCTTGCCACCGCCGCTACCTGAAAATCCAGGGACACTGTAGGGTCAAGGAGCACCCCCAAGCTATGAATCTGATCCTTCAGGGGAAGCGCAACCCCTCTTCAAGGTCAGTTGAATCATAATCCCCAAGTTAGGCTTTCTACTGACCAACAACACCTCTGTCTTGTCTGGGTTTAACCTCAGCTTGTTCACCTTCATCTATCCCATTATCAAACCCAGGCAACGTTCAAGGGTTTTGACTTCCTTGGCGCTAGGTGAAAAAGAGCAACTGAGCTTGGCATCATCAGGATATTTGATGGCACCTTACTCCAAAGTTCTGAATTACCTCTCCCTTTGGCATCACACAAACATTAAATAACACGGGCACCATACACTAATGGCTGTGAAGCTAAACAGTAATCCTCCAGCACCACCTTCTGGACAAGACTCAACAGAAAGGAGAAAAACCACTGCAAATAGCACCCCGAAGGTCCATCCTTGCTATGTGGTCCAAAAAGATACCATGGTTGATGGTACTGAAAGCTGCAAAGAGGTCCAGGAGAACTAATAGGGGTGTGCTCCCCTCATCCAGTTCTTGGTATGTAGACCTTCCACCAAGATAATCAAAGCAGTCTCAGTCCCATCTCCTGGGTGCAAGCCTGATTGAAATAATCAGATAATCAGTATCATCCAGATGCATATGGAGTTTCAACACTACCACCTTCTCGATTACATTGCCCAAGAATTATTTATTTATTATTGCATTTATATCCCGCCTTTTTTCCTCTTGCAGGGAACCCAAGGCGGCTTACATTATCCTCCTCCTCTCCGTTGTATCTTCACAACAACAACCCTGTGAGGTAGGTTGGGCTGAGAGTCTGTGACTGGCCCAAAGTCACCCAGTGAGCTTCCATGGCCAAGTGGGGACTAGAACCCGGATCTCCCAGCTCCCAGTCCGTCACTCTCACCACTACACTACATTGGCATCAAGAATGGTGCATTTGATTGGCTTATAGTTAGATCTCTTGGATCAAGGGAAGGTTTCTTCAGTAAAGATCATATTACTGCCTCTTTTAAGCAGGAGGAAACAGCCCCCTTCTACAAAGAGGCATTAATCACTTCCCTTAACTATCAGTCCCATATTGGCCAATTTAGTCAGCCAAGAAAGGCAAGGGTTGAGTACACAGATGGTGGTCCAACACAACTGGACAAGTGGTTGCCAATATTCCATCAATCTGACCTGCCCTAATATTGGAATCCAAGTCAAGGAAAAACCAAGCATCTTTATCCACAAATAACAAAGCAAATTATTCACAGTGAGCCATCAACTGCTCCAGCTTCCCCTCTCTAACATCCTGGCAAAAGAGGTCTAGCACTGTACAGAAAAGCATCACCAGTCTATTCTGTGTGGACGTGATGCTGATAGAGAAGTAAGCTTTCTTCGCTGCCCTCACTGCTGCAGGTCTTTAAAAGGTCTTTCAACCGAGTTCCTTTGGATTTGTCCTGAGTTTTTTCCTCCAACAGCACTCTAGCCAACATCCCTCCCTTCATTCCCCTCAACTCCCTGTTAAACTTGACCTGGCTCTACCAGGAGGGAGAGGGTGCTTAGGATCGATAATCCCAGCTAGCTCAGGAAGAAAGACTGTTGAGCAGTAGGATGGATAGTACACCAACAGAATCTCTGTCCTGACCACCCAACCACAGCAGCATGCACTCAAAGTTAGAGAACTGCAGGATGGAGCATCTGGTTAGTGAGATACAATTCCTACAGACGGCTGCCAATCTGCTTCCCTGCCCTCCAGTCCTTGCCTCACAACAGCCTGGTGAACAGAGCTAGGTGAGACCCACTCCACCCACCCTTCCTTCAGCCAGATCTCTGTGATACATGCCTCGTCCGCATCTTCATCCAGAATTAAATCCTGGATCAGTGATATTTTTCCAACAACCAAACTGGCCTTAAAAAGCAGGAACTTCAGGCTGGGAGGACAGACTTTAATGTCACCATGGCTCCTTTTGGTAGATAACAATCTGAAAGGAGGGAGGCCAAACAGTTACCTATGCTCCTTTCTCTGCAATGGCCATGTTGGAATCTCTTGCCATATCTCCCCCCGCTGATTATCACTTGAATGATCACTCCTAAACTGTTCCCATTCCCCCACTCTCCAAGATAAATCTCATAAAGCCCACTATAGTAGCATTAAAACCACCTCCTAAAAATGCATGTTCTAAGAGGCACAAAAGTATTAGCAACTCGCCACAGACATCAAACACACACACCACTGCAACAACACAACGTGGGGTTCCCTTGGCCGCCAGGACTCCCCAAAGGGCTCCTAAGCCCTATGGGACAACCCTTTAGAGTTGTCCCTTAGGTGGTGAGCCCAGCAGTGGTGAGCCCACCATCGAAGAGCAGCATCTTTCGTATAGATCCTGGGCCCAAACAATGGTCTAATGGAGCCAGGGTTGCTGGAAAATGCTGTCTCCAAGAAGGAGGGACTCTCTGGGCAGCCAAATCTCCTGTAGCAGGTCTGTTCAAGAAGGTGGTTCCCTAGGCAGGCAAGGTGGTAAGAACTCACTTACTGTCAATCCCAGGGAAGAAGGTCTTCTGTCTTGCTACTGGAGTGGGTGCTGCTCTGTTGCTGCTATTTAAGTGCTAAACAAGAATAAGCTTACCCAACTGTTTTTGCATTGTGCAACAGGGTTTACACTATATATAGTGATTGTGGGAATGGTGATTCATTGCTGCTAACAGAGACAATTTTATATTAATCCCTACCTTCCTCTGTGTTCAATTTTAGATTATTTGTTTTTTATTTTGTAGATTTGTATCCTATGCGGCTTACAATATTTATAAAATACAATGGATGCACATGCTCAAAAAAAGAATCACTGCCTAAATAAAACAGAACTGAAGAACACTGGAGCAGGAGCCAGCATCTGTGTGCTCTTTGGGACAACCCCCCCCCTTGTGTAGTTTGTAAAGTGTCATGCATATCGCTGGTGCTATATAAATAACAAAAAAGTACACTGACAACAACAGATCAGATCCTAACTTCTTTATTTAGAGGTTTGGGGTGGAAGAAGTTGCTATGGGAATTCCTTAGGAACTCCAAACAGTATTTTTTTTTTAAAGAAGGAAAGATTTGAAATGTGATTACACAGAAACAATGTCAAATAAATCTTACCCCCATCCCAATCAATACCATACAAATACAGAAGTTATCTACAAAACTGGCCCAGTGCCAAGGATGGACCCATTCCAATTGCAGATTTAAGATATTTATCTGGTATCCTTGCAGAGCTTGAAATGGGAGCTTTACCACAATGGAAATGAAAGATTTTGAACACTCCAATGGGACAAAAGGCACTTGCATTTTAGCCTTGAAAAGTCCCAAGATGTCAGGCTTCAAAACCGTAATGTTAGTAGAACGGAAAAGCTATTATAAGAAAAATGCTGGAGATTTCTGAAATGTATTAGTCATAACTTCTCCCTGCCTTGGCATTAACAGAGCTTAGCTTTGTATGTGCAGGATATGAAAAATACTATCTGTGCAGTTTAAAGAATTACCTGAAAACATTTCTGAAATGCTTTCCTTACTGTAATTAGTATGTCCAGAAAACAGGATTGTTTCTTTAGGTCTGGGTGGCAACACTGACTTGTGTGACTTTACTGTTTCCTTATGATGAAGTCATTTCAAGGTCACAACATTAAAGTGATCCCTTTGATTCATAAACATGTATATGTTTAGAACTTATTCATGTATACACAAAATGAGGGAATGACTATTCATACAAAGCTAGTGAAGCAAACAATGATATTTGGTCATAGAGTGAGCAATATATGCAGAAATATAGCAGAAGGCTGTTCCAGCTATAAAGTGGCACCAGAAAGGAAATATATAGAAATAGATGGAGGAAGGGCAGTTCTTATATTACTGGTGTGGTGCAACTTCCCCTGAAGCTACTGAAGCATGGTGGGGATCTATGTTGCAACAGTAATTCAAGAACCATATAATTTGTGAGGATCACCTAAGGTTATTCCCATCCCATGGAAATCCCATTACTTGGGAAGGGGGTGGGGTGTTGTGCAGAAACAGTCACACTATAGTAATGGGTTGTATCCAGTCCTGGCATTCCGCTAGTGATGATGTTGCACTAGCAAAAACCAATGCTGGTGGAACAGGAACAGGAAGGCATAGGTGGGCAGCTAGTCTGCAGAGCCAACGCGTTCTCTTGATGTGTCCTCAGAGCAAAGCATAGGCCTGCCTGGCACTCTGGAAAGCCGTACCACCTGCTGTCTGAGTGCATCCAGCACGGCTCTCTGGAGAGACCACCTGGTGCAAATGCATTGCTCTGAGGTGTCCTTCCTCAGAGTGAGGCATTCTGGGTGAGGTGGCTTTGGAGTTCATCTGCACTGCCGCAGAGCATTGGTTGTCTCCAAGGCTACCTCCCCATGCATGGCCTTGTGGGGAAGGCAGGCAGAGGCCAGCTTGGGAGGGAGGAGAGAAGAGGAGGAAAATCTTGCTCCAGGGTTGGTTTCCACTAGCACAATATCATTAGCGCTAACAGAATGCCAGCATTGGGTACTACACAATAATGTAAAAACTGGGCCAAACGTATGGTGAGCTGAAGCGAATCAGTTGTTGAATTTGTAATGTCTAACAAAAGTTTCTGAAGGACGGAAAGCTACAGCTGTGAGCAAACATAAATTATGATAGGGAAGCCTTGAAAAATGTGTGAGAGTTATAACAAAGGACTAGCAAACAAGCAGAAAAGTTGCTACAACATGCTGTGGAAGGAAGAGAAGGGAGCATGGCAACTCTAGATACAAATGGCTTGGATGCTGAAGTGCATAGGGAGGCCAGTTTACAAAGGGTAGCAGTACCTAACCGAAGCTTCCTTGTTCCATTTCAGGATTAGCATCCCCAAATGTTAAACAATTAACAATTCATCCCCAAATTATCAAAAATATCTGAGTTTACAAGGACATAGGGGTTTTTTTTTTCTATCTGCACTATACACTTTCTACATGATTCACTCTTAATATAAGCATAAAATGTGCTTTTAAAATCTTGTGATACCAACTCTTATGTTAACTATGCAATTTTAAAACACATGAAAGTTAACACATGAGGGGAAATAGTGTTATGATCACCATGGCAGGAGCACTAAGAAAGCTTAATCTAGAACAATGGTAGGATCACATCCTCTTTCTATTACTGAATGCTTATGTCACTTTGACCTCTTGAGAGTGGGGAGGGCTTTTAGTCAATTGTATCAGAAATAAGGAAAATGTCTTGGATGAACAGTGGAACACTATGCTTGGACAGTGGATATAACCAGTTCGAATTCTGAAGTGGAACTAGGTGTGAAGGAAGAAAAAGAAATAATACTGTCCCTATTTAAACAGTAGCTGGTTGGGAAATGTTTAGAATATGCAATACTCATTGAAGAACATATGCACACTTCTAAAAAATAATCCATCACATTAAAGAGTGTACATGGCTTCTATAATGAAAAAAACACATACTCAAAGTATAGCTTTCAGCCCTGTGGAACTTGCACACCCTTTCTTCCAGGAGGTCTCTTTTATGCTTTGCCTTGTAAGTGTCCACCAGAAATCAGTGGAAAAACCAAAAATAAACCAAAAGCCAAGGCCAAAGCCAGAAATTACAACCTTCATTCTGAAACTTTACCTAATTAACATAATATTTTGAATGCCATACTCTACAACAGTAGCAAGAAACAATAATAGTAGTAGTTTCTAAGCCACAAGAATTCCATGCACTGGCTAATGGCCACAGCTAAGAGACATTGACATTTAGAAATCCCTGGAACAGATTGCTGATGGGCATCCGCCCACTGATTTAGGACACAGGAATAGGCTTCTTCCATCCTTGCATCAAAAGAACACAGTGGAAGACATCCTTTTTGACACTGTTCTTTGCCTTATTCATGCATTAAAAAAGCCAATCTATTTCAAACTGATTCAGGATTCTCTGTACACAAATATGCCTTAAAGATTAGGCTATGCCATCAGATTACAGTGTAATCATTATACCATGGGCCAAGAAAAAAGCACTAGCAAGCAAAGCATCCTTCATATGAAGTGGACACTAGGATAAGGAACGTGGGTAAAATCCAGACAACTCAAATGAGTAAGATACAGCACATGATGAAGCTGAAAGAAATCTTCAGTAGGAAGCTGAAAGAAATCTTCAGTAGGAACACAAAGCATAGCTGACCAGATGGGAGAAATTCCTGTGGAATCAGTAGATAGTGGATCAGCAGGACCTTGAGTATATAAACAAAACCATTTATTCTTAGCAACCCCAAAGGGAGAATTGCATAGCCCTCCAACATAAGCGCATTCTATCTGATATCCTAATTTCTGCTGTTCCTAATGGTGAACTACTCAAGTCACCTTAACTCCATCAGCTATTGACATGGAAGTTTGAGAATACAAGCAGTGGTCATTGCATGGGAAAGTGCCAGGAATGGAGCTAACATTGATTAAAAATTCAATAAAAATGTCCAGACTTTTCAGACCACCATCAAGATTCCTTTCATGTCACATCATAGATTACCATTTTTCTAGAGAAAATTTGGGTATCTTTAGTCTAAAATAAATATCTCAAAACCTAAGAGTAAAAAAAATGAAACCGAGAGTTTGTTTAGACTTTTTAAAATAAAATATCTGATGAAAATAAAAAATCAGAAGAGGCTATTAGGAAACTGTGGACTTGTGGGATGAAAACTGAACTAGTGACATGATACAAAAGAGTTACAAAACAAATTAGGAATTAATGGTCCATGTACAACATGGAAAAAAATCCAGTGGGATGCCCAAATGTTCCATAGTAAGACAAGTCTTGCTTAATGTATTTATTAATGATCTGAAAAGGGAAAGGCCAATGAGGTGGCAAAAATTGCAGATGACATAAAATAAGTTAGGCTAGTCATAACTACAAAAGGAGCTTTATAGAGGCACAAGAAAATAAAACGAATAGGAAGCAGAGTAGCAGATTAAAATGTATAAACAAGAATGTTCTTTATGAAATAGGCTCTGATGAATATTTGTGCAGTATTTTATGTGGGAAAATGAAGCCCTTTTCACCATGTGTAACAACAATATTTAGAAGTCAAGGTAATTGCTTTTCTTGCCTCTTGTTTTTCAACAATCCTCCTAGCACATTTAGGAGGTGCCTTCCAGATGTTTTGGACTACAACTTCCAACATTCCTGACCATTGGCCATGCTTACTAGTGCTGATAGGAGCTGTAATCCAAGACTTATGGAGGACATCAAGTTGGGGAAGTCTGCATTAGACAAAGGATACTGGCATCAAGTTGACCACTTTGTCTATAGGCAGGGAAATGACAATGGAGACATTGCATTGGGAATACCCTACTAGAACCAAATTCTTTGCTTGGTATTCTAGTGAACTTGTCATTCACAAGAACTTATGCCATGATAAATGTGTTAATATTTAAAGTATCACAAGACTCTTTGTTGTTTTTGCTACAACAGACTAACATGGCTACCCCTCTGGAACTAGATCAAAACATTTATTAAAAGCATTTAAAACACACACACACACACACACCCCTACCTCCTTTCCTCTTTCAAGCAATAGAAACATATCAAAATGAGGACTAATCTACATAGCACATTGTAGTCCCTTCACACAATGCCATGCAGAGAAGGTATGAGAACAGGGCAAGAAAGGGAACTTAAAAACAACAACGACAATCTGGGTTTTAAAAAGCCTCCCTCATTCCTAAATTTCTAATTCTAGAAATGGCAACTAGCAACTGTTCATTCATACATTTGTGGGGCGGGGGGGGGGTTCACTCATTTTTTAATAAAAATTGTATTACAGATGAAAGGATCAACTGTGTTGTGAGAATTGGCACTAATACTGTACATACTAATTCTAATTCAGTTCAGCATAACTTATCTACTCCCCAGTAATGTATCATGACTTGAGCAACGCAATGAATATGAATATTTTTGTATATGCTATTACTTGAATTTCATTTGCATGAAATAGATCTGAAAACACACTAGTTCTATTAGATTCTTATTCCGAAGTTTCTTCCCATAAATATGAAACACCCTGTCAGCCTGCTTACAGTAGTTCGTTAGTAATTAATTAATTAATTACATTTCTATGCCGCCCAATAGCCGAAGCTTTCTGGGCCATTCACATACTAAAGCCTGTTTTCTCTTCTAAAACTGCTCCAGTTTGCCTATGCTATTTTTAAAATGTGGGTCCACACACACCAAACACAGTATATCAACTGGGTCTTAGTGAATACTAAATACAATGGAAGATTTATCTAAAATTTGTTTATAATGCCTCTACTGCATTCTAAAGGTAGCAGCAGCCCTGACTCCTAAAGTTTTACTAAGGGACAACCAACATTCATTGTCTACAACAAGGAGCCCTCTTCAGCATCATTTTTATTAAATCAGAGGAAGTCTTCGGTATCCCCCAGGTACACCCTGCTTCATCACTTCTTTCCAGATAGAACTGAGCTCTTTTGGTCACTCTTAAATTCAAGATACTGATATCACTGGCAGTAGTCTGGACATGGTTTGAGAACTGTGGCCTTTGTATGCTAACTAGGTGAGAAATGGCTTAAAGAGAAATGTTGTGAGGGTTTGGAATATACTGAGTACGTCATCCACAGAGGGAAATTTGCCCTGTGATGAGTCTGGACTCATCTGAAAAAGCAATGGGTAGTTCTCCAGACCAAGACAGCAACTGCCTTGTTAATCTTATAGCAGTTTCTTGTGTTTCAAGAAGAGCAAACAAAGCTCTTTCAATATGAACAATTGAGGCAATATGTTGAGTAAAAGAACAGACACTCTAAGTAGTTTAATACTCCCATATAAGATCAGAGAGAATTTATTAGAGGGAGGAACAATATACAATTTTAGATGTTTTCTCCTTTTGTTATTTTTGTTGTTATAATACCAGAAGCTTGAGGATTGACTCGTATGCCTATCAGTTGCTCCTTTCTTTCAGAATCATCTACCTCTAACAGCTAAAGATGATTATTATACCTTTGCTTCCAAAGGAGGAAAGTACTTGCAGTTTCCCCTGGGGCTATTTTAGATGATGCTACATGTCTAAGGACTGTAGCACAACCGGGTTAGCTCAATTTCTCTAGAGACCAATAGGGTCATTTCCATGACATGCTTATTTTTGGTACTCCACTAGCAGAAGTTCCCTGAACTTTACTTTTAATATAAACGTACCCCTGTATTGGAGAAGGGGAGGTCAAACAAACACTATTTTACTATGTGATGTACTTGTCCCAAGAGACACCCTACGAGGAAGAGAAAAAAGTTACAACCTCCAGTTCTGATATATTAAGAAAGAAGGCTACTTATTTATTTTCTGTGCATTCTACAATTAGGAATAATGCTCTTAACGGTGTTATTAACCATTCATCCAACAAGCATCAGTATCTGCAAGGTACTGAATTTATGCACAATTCAGTGAAAGTTTACACAAAGCAAGCAGACTTGGGAAGCTGTTTGTTTTGCTTACAAAAAAGGGGCTCCCCCATGACATAAAAAAACTACCAACTGAACACATAATGGAGAACTGCAAGATTTCAAGCCAACTCCACATTTCCATTTAGCCCATGCAACTTTATTGTGGCTTCTATCATTTGACCTCCTCTTATCCTGGCCTGCGTTTAAGATATCTTATCAGAGATTCTTACAGTAGTATGCAAGTATGAAAATGTACAAATCTGAGAAAGAGTGCACAAATTTCACTGCTTTCAGAAGAACATAAAAAGAGCCATACTGGATCAGACCAAGGGTCCCTCTAGTCCAACATACTGTTCCCACAGTGGCCAACCAGCTGCACATGGGAAACCCACAAGTAGGATATGAGTGCAACAGTACCCTTCCACCCACGTTCCCCAGTAACTGGTGCACATAGGCATACTACTTCTGATACTGGAGGTAGCATATAGCCGTCATGACTAGCAGCTGTTGATAGTCTTCTTCTCCAGGAATTTGCCTAAACCCTTTTTAAAGCCACCCAAATTGGTGGCCATCACTACATCTTGTGGTAGCGAATTCCATAGTTTAACTATGTGCTGTGTGAAGAAGTACTTCCTTTTATCTGTCCTGAATCTTCCACTGATCAGCTTCATGGGATAACTCTGGGTTCTAGTATTATGAGAGAGGGAGAAAAATGTCTCCCCATCCACTTTCTCCACACGATGCATAATTTTGTACACCTCTATCATGTCCCCCCTTACTCACCTTTTCTCCAAGCTAAACAATCCCACCTGTTGTAACCTTCCCTCACAGGGGAGTTGCTCCAGCCCCTTGATCATTTTATTTGTCCTTTTCTGCACTTGTTCCAACTCTACAACATCTTTTTCAGGTGCGGTGACCAGAAGTGTACACAGGATTCCAAATGTGGTTGCACCATAGATTTGTAGAAGAGCAGTATGATACTGGCAGTTTTATTTTCAGTTCCTTTCCGAATTATGCCTAACATAGAATTTGCCTTTTTCACAGAAGCCGCACACTGGATTGACATTTTTATTGAGCTGTCCACCACAGCCCCAAGATCTCTTCTTGGTCAGTCACTGCTAGCTCAGATCCCATCAGGCTATACTTGAAGTTGGGATTCTTTGCCCCAAAGTACATAATTTTACACTTGCTCACACTGAACCACATTTGACATTTTGATGCCCATTCTCCCAGTTTGGAGAGATCCTTTTGGAGCTTCTCACAATCCCTTTTTTTTAAACACAGTAGTGCATGTGCATCCTGATCTATGTATATACCTAGTCAGTACAGCACTCCTGCAACATTATGATGATTGCCACCTAGCTTAATCACTTGATATAGGAAAGTGTGGCAACATTTACTCAATAGTGCTCTGGTACACTGTAAAAGGCACCCAACTTACAAACATATAGGTCAAGGTTTCCCCAATAAGGCACCTTCCTGAGAAATACAACAAGCCTTATAGCTCTATTTAGCTGCAAGTGATGCAGCTAAATAGAGCAACAACCTATTCCTTGCAGAAAACTGGTCGACAGTCCAGATGGCAAGCAATTCCAACATAAGAGGGAAAGCTGTGGACACAGGGAGATACTGACTGTATGGACAGCATAGTCTGTAGTGTAGATTTCCATGTTCTGAACAGAAGGGGAACTTAAATGAGCTCTGAACCTAAAAGGAGGGATGTTAGAGAGCTTTTAAAACATGCCTTAGGGAGACCTTAACGTGACAAATTTTATGTGCAACTACACAAGTTTACTTGTGTATCTATCTAACTTTTCATATCATTTTTCTACAAAGACTACAGACTTACTTTAATATTCTATTTAAGTACATTTCTATGCTTTCTAAGGCACTGAAATAATTTTTTAAAGATGATTGCCATAGCATGGTATGTATTTCTAATATGACACGAAGGTCTGACTAAAATAACTTCTATAAATTGTATTATGAAAGGGCAGGTTATTTGTATGTTACTGTTCCTTTAAAATTACTACCTCACCACTTCTTCATTTAGAAACCCACAGAGATATTTATGTAGACATAAAGTATGCCTATATATTAACAGGATGCTACGAAAATGGTTTCTCAACATTTGCCTTATCTTTATACATGTGAATTGAATAGCATAATTCAAATTACTTGACATACACAAGCAGCCACAAGAATTAAATTTCAGAAATTTCAACCCCAAAATGACCACAAATCTTTAACAAATATTAAAAAGTGAAATATTTTCCACAGTGACATCTATGTTTAAGAACAAGAAAATAATAACTTCTATTTATCTTGGCAAACAGCTTTCTTCATCTAAACAAATAACTACAGTAAGGTTGAGAAAAACATGTTTTGACTCTTGAATGTACCAAAACATTCCAATTTCCTTTTGCACAATGATTTTTATGCAAATAGGCACTGCACAATCTCCCGACCTCTTTTACTATCATACTGGGACAATGACAGTGCAATAATTGGAATGGCACATATCTGGGTTATTTGATTTTAAATTGCAAACTTAGTACAAGACTACTGAAATGGAAATAATGGGGCTGTGTTAATTCTACATTGATTAAGGCATCATCATTGCATGCTAAACAAAATAAAGCCAACAAATTCAGCTTCTGCTATGGATGGATTTCCTCCTTTTGTTATTTCATACCTACTCTCCCAGACCCAAAATTTTAGTTCTTAACACTGATGTTTTCATCCAGAACAGGAATAATGAGGAAAACACAAGCAATGTTCACTGGGGAAATAGCACTCTTCATGTTTCCTAAATCCCAGTTGTCTCATTCGCAACCAAGGAGGCACAAGCAATGCATTCAGTATTTCTGGCCGATTTAAAATCCAAATATGCAAACAGCATTAGAGAATCCAGACAGACTATTCTGCTTCACTGATGACAGATGCAGAGCAAGGCTAGTATAATTAAGCTTTCTACTTTGAACCATACTTGAGGTGGTAGATACCTTCCTTCCAAAAGCAAAAAAACTGCTAGCTGCCCAGCTGAAGAGCAGGTGCTATATGGTATTTACATTTCCTGCCGCGGATGCTAGCCAGCAGGCCCAACCAGCTGACCGTGAAAATTCTTGGCCCTAAGTGACCCAAGGATAGACTATAAATCCATCCTATAAAATATAGTCAATGCTTCATTTGTTCCTCTAGCCTTTCAGCATGTGAAGTTATACATGTGCTTTAATCTAGTTTCACTGGGCTCTTTTAAAGGCTGGTAGCAGTCGTTTGTTGACAAAATAAGGGATTATAGTAAACTTTTTCTTTAAATAAACAAATTAGAGGGTCAATATCACGCAAGGGGATCTTGTTTCAGGAGAATTATTATACAGAATGTTATTGTGCATTTAACCAAAGGAGTGAACCAAAAGCAGAGCCTCAACAGATAAGGGAAAAGGTACCCAATTAATGCCAGTGAAAAGGGGTTTGGTTACAAAAAGATGCCATCTGCCAAGCATGGCCGTAGTACAACTTCCATTCATTGCAATAAGGCTTTCATCAGAGTTCTGCACAAGTCTCACTAAAATGGAGAATATATATCTTCAGCACATAGTGAATAGACCATCAGATCTCAAATCTAAAACAACTTAGTTTAAGGGTACCTTAGGTCATGCACTTATCACACCTTGATCCACCATTTTTTGAATGAGTGGTGTTTGATACCATGTACACAAAAGCAAATCTGAGCACATGTGCCCCCACCCTGCCCCCCTTCAGTGAATTGTTGTATTTGGTCCATTATCCAAAATAACCAAATTCATACATGCTTCTGTATGGGTAGTACTGAGTACTACACACACAAATGGCTTCAGATATGATCAGTACACAGCTGAAGCCATCAGAACAATGGTGGACTCGATGGTCTTATAGGCCCCTTCCAACCCTACTATTCTATGATTCTATGATTTTTGCTGTACAAATTACATATTCTACATCAAAGTGTAAGACATGACTATGGGACAGAAACAGTCTTAATGGGTGAGCTATGCTGAGAACTAGACAGGAGGTCTGGGTTCTGCTGGACCTCTCAGCAGCAGTCAATACCATTGATCCTGGTATCCTTCTGGGATGTTTGGCTGTTATGGGACTTGGGGAGACTGTTTTGCAGTGATTATGGTCCTATTGGCTGAGCATGCCCAAAAGGTGGGGCTGAGGACTATTTCTCAGCCTCATGGCCATTGCCTTATAGGGTTCCTTAAAGCTCTATATTGTCCCCTATGGTTTTTAACACCATCATGAAGACAATGGGGAAGGTCCTCTGACGTTTGGGGGGTTCAGTCCCATCATTATGCTGCTGACACCCAACTCTGTCTCTTTTTTCCAACCAATCCTAAGGAGACTGGACGCAGTGAGGGATCGGATGTGGGTGAACAAACTGAGGCTCAGTCCACACAATACGGAGGTTCTACTGGTCAGCAGACAAGAAAAGCTTTTAATGGATTTTAATATTACTTTGGCTTGTTTCAAATAATGTTTATTCTGTGACTTCATTGTATTATTTCATTGTTTTAAATTGAACATTGCTTTGAGAGGTCCTGGGGGGCAAAAAAGCAATTTATGAATATAATAAATAAATAAATAAATAGGCTTACCAATATATTATATTTTCATAGGACTCAAATTTCCTGAGCCAAAGAACTGTACCACATCCTCTCCAAAATCATTGTATACCCAAAAGTCAAAACACCTATACAACTCTGTACAGGCACAATGGTATTCATGTACTCAATTGCCCCATCTATAGATGAGAAAATGTCTTCACTCACAATTCACACTCCCAGAAGAAGCTGAAATCACAAAGTTTTATTTTCATTTTGATTTCCCCACATTCTCAAAATGCATAAATAAAAAATACTGTTCAAAAACTATTAACAAGCAAAGCAATATTTTTCTTTAAAAAATTGGGCATGTTGGGTTGAAATCTGAATTATCCAACTGTCCACAGAATGGATGTGATCTGCTTGTTCCAACTTTTCTTGGTGGACAGTACCTCATGCCACATGGAAGCTAGTCAGTTTGCAATACAAAGGCCTTTAAAAACTTCTGTTAACTCACTTGGGCAAGCAAGCAAGTAGCTGCCTGCATTTGAACTGCTAGAGACTGTATGAGGCTTACAAGCCTTAGTATGGTCATCTCTGCTATGTACAAGAAAAGCATACTTTCACATAAATAAGAAATAGTTATCTGGCTCAGTCTTGCTTATAGCTTTGACATGCTGGTACTTCCACCTTAGGCAAATGGGAAGCAAGTAGTTTTCAATAACAATTTTAAGTGAAATTATGTTAAGGGTTCAAAGTAAAATATTGTGCTTAGCAATGAATACAGCTTTATTTGTTTCCTCAGTCATCGACAGCAATAGACAGAAAAATATTCTGGTTTTGAATCCATATGGAAAGATCATCAACACTTTCTGCCTTGGGTCTTCTGCCAAAATACCATAGCCCACATGTTTTCTACTATACAACATAAAAGAAAAGGTGTTGCTCTGGTCATATAAAAAATAATGTTTACTAGCTTACATCTAATGTTAAAGCTACCCAAATCCTGCCAAAGACATTAAAATAACATCTGTAAAACAGATTTTCATTAACTTGATCAGTTTAAAGCTAAGCAGTTAGGCAGATGATTCTTTTGAGCTAACCTTTCACCTTCTTAAACTGGAATTAGGTCATCCAGCTTTCTTGTTGCTTGAGAATGAGAGGTAAAGTGATCTACCCAAATTGAGCTGACAGTCATAACATTAGTAGTGTTATGAATCAATTGTTTGTCAATAAAGAAAAAAGCAACATAGTCTACATACAGCTAACTGCTTATCTCTCCTAACTGCTGTCTTTAAACATTTAAAACTGTGCAAAAGGAAATACTCAATAGAATTCATACTTGCCATTAAATCTCAAATAATTCCAGCAGTCCAGTTTTATTATTTGTTCTTGTGTTTGCAAAACACATACATCACACTAAACCTCAGTACCATACATAGAAGTAAGTCTCACTGACTGAACTGGAACCTATTTCCAAGTAAGTGTTCTTAGGTTTGCAGTCTTAGCTGTAAGTGAATTGTTCTCATAAAGCAGCATTGCTTTGTCACTTTAGGCAACTAATTATACAAATTGCTTCATGAATTCAGTGGGCAGGGACTGCGGTTTTAATACATTAGAAGCTTTCACATTTTACATGAGGGCTTATCCACACACAAACAATTTTAGTGTGCTATTGTGAAGCATGCAACATCTTTCTTCAAAGCAGTGCAGCTATTAATAAAGCAGTTGTTGTGAGGGGTCCAGATGTTTCCTACAATGAAGCACTTTTGTGGCATTTACCCTTCATTAAAGTCCCAATATTTCATGACTGAAAAAACTGCATTTTCCTCAGCTAGCATATCCACTGTGCTCATGAATAAGTATCATGGGCACTAGCCAGATTTCAACACAGAGATCCTGCTGCTACCTTTAAATACTCTGAGGTAGCCAGAAAGTACACAGCCAACTGGCCTTCTCTCCTTTCCTCCACCAGTCCCTTTGCCCACCAGTCTTGCCCACCTACTTGTGGATAAAACTGGAGTCCTACTTCTACAGCACCCAAAGAATGAGGGTAAGTGAAGGGACTAATGAAGAAATAGGACAGCAGCCACAAAAAACTGCATGCTCTCCCATTAACTTGGAATATGAAAAAAGGTTTTGTGGTTGTGGTTTTGAATTCTAGAACGAACTGGCTAGGGCCTGTGATACTACCATTCTTCATCCACACCTATGCCATTGTGTATACTTATTAATTTTATTGTAATTTAAAAGTCCAACACTACCTTACCACTCAAACATAGTAGCACTCATGAAGTCCCTTTCAACAAACAAAAAGGGGAATAACCCCACCAGTATTGTCATCATACTATGGAATGGACTATTTTTTTCTTCCCTCCTCTCCCCTTTTAAAGTTAGACTGTGTGATCCCTCTCTCTAAGGCTTCAATGTATAACCTCCCTGAATTAACACAAAACATACAAATCTGTTGTTAATATCATGTCATTGCTTTTGATAGCAAGTGAACATGGCAAATGTCTGAATAAAGACATCATATATACTAACAGCAAACCCATTATCCAAGTATAAATCCATATGTAGCCTGAATGGCACAATCCAGGCACAACAGGCTTCGAGGAACCCCAAGGTTTGCAGAAGTACAAAAAAATAAAAGGGGGGAGCCTTAAACAGCCTAATGAGAACTGAGAATGCTCGGTGAGCATGGAATTTTGACTGATGGAGAGGGCAGTTGTGTGGGGAAATGACAGAAAACCAAGGGGGAGGGGGAATGAAATTGAGTATACTGGTAGAAGGCATGGCTGGCTGGCTCCCTGAACAGCACTCCACACTGCAACATTTTGTTGCATACCCCACTTGCTGTATCTGTATTCTGTTTTCAGAGAACTAGATGCTGTGGTAGGAGACCTCATGAGAGGAATGCATAACAGAGGGGAAATAAATTTACACTGTAGGATTATGGAGACAAGTTCTAATGCTATAAAATGGCCTCCTTAGAATTGTTGCAACAGTATGCATTGCATAGAGTTCTCTATTCCTTCCTGGCCTTCTAAACAGTATAAAGTCAACAGCAACACTTCCCTATTCAACTATCTTAAGGCCAAACTAGACATGATGGGGCAATCATACACATGTCTGTCCTATTGACGGACATGTGTCTGTAGGGGTAAGGGGTCTACTCTTTAAACAAGAAGCACATAAAGAAAGGAAGTGAAATTGGACTGAATCCTCTGCCTTACCTTGCTGTGCTCTGCTGCTTTAACTACTTTTTCTCCAGCCCAATACTGGAAGTGTGGCAAGCTGGAGAAAAACTGTTTAAAGCAACAGGGTACATGAGGTAAAGCAGGGGAGGTGGTGAATTACCTGGAAAGGAGCATGTGGAGAAAGAAAAGAGCAGAGCCCCACCATGAGTTACATGTGAACAGGGCAGACATGTGCATAAGAAATATTTGGCTACCCTGTCACACTTAGCTTGGGCCTCTGACTGTAATAGGATTTCGCTGGAATAAATGGGTTGTGGGCTGTTACTAGCTAGCTATTCCTTCTACATAGTATGTGTTTGTAATTTGTTACGCCAATATATAATGCTTCTTGGTGGATATTGCACAACTTCTCTATAGATTCAGTTTTGTAATCCATATTTCAGTTTTCCAAACAAGACTTTAGTTTAACTCAAGCAAAGTTCATCAATGGAGAGAAATGCCTTTGTTCTAGTAACTACATTACTAATACCACTCGAGTACCATAGTTATGGGTCAGCAAACTACTCTCCCTTCTGTTCACCCTGCCTGACACCCCTCCCAGCTTCCCTCAAAAGCTGAAAAAAGCAAGAGCTTTTACTTCCAGAATCTAATCAAGTGGCATCTTGACACTACCTGAAATTATATAGCTTTAGTACAAATATTCTGATATTCACAGTAAGCTTTAAACACTATGGTTCCTAAGAGTGCTCTTTATATTCCCTCCACAGAAAAACATTACAACAATACAGTAAGACCAGCATCAAAATAATGCGCTTAAGCAAACAAATGGGGAAAATATGAAGCTTTCCTCCAAACTTTGTTTTAGTGCTAAAGTAAACCATGTTCACAGCATCTTAAATTTTAAAGGAGTGACGACAACTATCTGAATATGTTTAAGACTCCCAAGGTATGTTGTTCATTATGTATAAATTAATATTTGTTCAATCAGTACATTCAATTTCTCAAAATTAAGGGGGTGGGGGAAGATTTCACAACAGAACTAATCTCATCTGCTTCTCACAGACACAGGTGCCTACTCTCCTAATATGTACCAGAGACTTCTGAAACATCATATCATTACCAACGAAGATCTCTAAACTTACACTGAAGTTTAGTATTGTTTTGGAGACATGTACATGATGCAGGACTGTAAAGTTGTGTTTTGATGCGTAGGTGTCTAGCACGTTTTGTTCCGTTCACCCTCCTTGCAATCTTTGCTGCAGCCTAAACTTAAAACTAGGCTTTAATTCCATCTATAACTGAGAAGTAGTGGTCGGTAATACTCTCAGCAGCCTGCCAGCAAGGAGGTGAATTTCATCGTAAATTGATCAGGTCAAGCATGTGAAGGTCAATTTGAGCTAATAAGCAAAGGGCTGAATAGGCTGAGGGCCAAGCATTTTTTTTTAAAAGGAGTCAAAGGTCTTCTACAAGGGAAAAAACACACGATAACTTGTTCTCTGTTTTGTTCAAAACCACCAGCATAGCTTTCTTGACTAGACTGACTGCTTTTCCCTCAGCTCCCTAAGTTTTGGCTTTAAGGACTAGTTCAGTCTTCCTGAGTACTCAAGACAGTATGTGAATGATGAGTCTCAGCTGGTATGGATTTGGGTGCACATATGCCTATATCGGTGAATAGCCCCACACTGTTATCTAAGCATAAAGGTAGTTACATTTACATTCTCAAAGCAGTCAAATATGGAAAGAAG
Source organism: Heloderma suspectum (assembly GCF_057233095.1). NCBI lineage: Eukaryota > Metazoa > Chordata > Lepidosauria > Squamata > Helodermatidae > Heloderma > Heloderma suspectum. The sequence continues at coordinate 53,879,911 of NC_139461.1, forward strand.
GTATGGATTTACACCTGTACTATCTGCATATCCTTCATTTTCTGTCTTTAGTACAGAACTGCTATATACCATTCTCCGCTATATATCTGA